>NC_029791.2:94430195-94479585 GCF_000816755.2 Arachis ipaensis | reverse complement strand
CAGCTTTTGAGGAGGAAAGAACTTGGCTAAGAAAGCCTTGACCAGCTTATCCCAAGAGTTCAGGCTATCTTTGGGTTGAGATTCCAACCATACTCTAGCTCTGTCTCTTACAGCAAAAGGGAAAAGCATGAGTCTGTAGACTTCAGGATCTACTCCATTAGTCTTAACAGTGTCACATATCTGCAAGAATTCAGTTAAGAACTGAAAAGGATCTTCAGATGGAAGTCCATGAAACTTGCAGTTTTGTTGCATCAGAGAAACTAATTGAGGTTTCATCTCAAAATTGTTTGCTCCAATGGTAGGAATGGAGATGCTTCTTCCATGTAAATTGGAATTAGGTGCAGTAAAGTCACCAAGCATCCTCCTTGCATTATTATTATTTTCGGCTGCCATCTCCTCTTCCTGTTCGAAAATTTCTTAAAGGTGCTTGCTGGATTGTTGTAATTTAGCTTCTCTTAGTTTCCTCTTCAGAGTCCTTTCAGGTTCTGGATCTGCTTTAACAAGAATATTCTTGTCTTTGCTCCTGCTCATATGAAAAAGAGGGAACAGAAAAATAATAATAATAAGGATCCTTTTTACCACAATATAGAGGTCCCTGTGTGAGTAGAAGAAAAGAAGAAGAAAAGAATGTAATGTAAGGAAAGAAACACAAGGGTGAGGAGAGCAGAGATGTGAGATGAAGAGAAGTGTTAGTAGATGAATAAATAAATAGAAAGAGATGAGAGAGAAAGAGAATTTTCGAAAATTAAAAGAAGAAATAAATTAAAATTAAATTTTGAAACAATTAGTTAATTAAAAAGAATTTTTGAAAAAGAGGGAGATATTTTCGAAAATTAGAGAGAGAGGGTTAGTTAGGTAGTTTTGAAAAAGATAAGAAACAAACCAAAAGTTAGTTAGTTAGTTGAAACAAATTTGAAAATCAATTTTGAAAAGATAAGAAGATAGGAAGTTAGAAAAGATATTTTAAAATCAAATTTTTGAAAAAGATATGATTTTGAAAAAGATAAGATAAAGAGATATTTTTGAAAAGATATGATTGAAATTAGTTTTGAAAAAGATTTGATTTTTAAAATCACAATTAATGACTTGATTCACAAGAAATCACAAGATATGATTCTAGAACTTAAAGTTTGAATCTTTCTTAACAAGTAAGTAACAAACTTGAAATTTTTGAATCAAAACATTAATTGTTGATTATATTTTCGAAAATTATGAGATAAAATTAAGAAAAAGATTTTTGAAAAATATTTTTAAAATTTTCGAAAATAGATAAGAGAAATGAAAAAGATTTGATTTTTGAAAAAGATTTTGAAAAAGATAAGATTTTTAAATTGAAAATTTGATTTGACTCATAAAAACAACCAGATTTTAAAAATTTTTGAAAAAGTCAATCCAAATTTTCGAAATTTATGAGTGAAAAAGGGAAGGATATTTTTTTGAATTTTTAATGATGAAAGAGAAAAACACAAAATTGACTCAATGCATGAAGATTTTGGATCAAAATATGTGATGCATGCAAGAACACTATGAATGTCAAGATGAACACCAAGAACACTTTGAATGTCAAGATGAACACCAAGAACTTATTTTTGAAAATTTTTAATGCAAAGAAAACATGCAAGACACCAAACTTAGAAATCTTTCATGTATAGACACTCTGAATGCAATAATACATAGAAAAAACAAGAAAAGACCAAAACAAGAAAATATGAATATCAAACAAGAAGACTGGCCAAGAACAACTTGAAGATCATGAAGAACACTATGAATGCATGAATTTTTTAAAAAATGCAAAGAATTTTTAGAAAAAATGCAATTGACACCAAACTTGAAATTGACTCAAGACTCAAACAAGAAACACAAAATATTTTTGATTTTTATGATTTTATGATTTTTTTTGGATTTTTTGAAAATTAATGTGAAAAAGAAAATAAGAATTCCAAAATCTTTAACAAGAATTCCAGGAATCTTTCAATGTTAGCCCAAAGCTCCAATCAAAGGGTTGGACATGGCTTAATAGCGAGTCAGCTTTAGAATACACATCAGTCATACAACAGCAGATGGATTAGGAACAACTAGCTTGCTCTTGTGATGATGGTTTGGAAGCCTTAGTCCAAAAGATTTTAGACATGGCTTTACAGCCAGCCAGGCTTCAACATGCTTCATGAAACACTAGAATTCATTCTTAAAAATTCTGAAATAATTTTCGAAAACAAAGGGAAAATTTTTGAAAGATTTTTGAAAAATTTTTGAAAATAAAACAAAAAGAAAATTACCTAATCTGAGCAAAAAGATGGACCGTCAGTTGTCCAAACTCGAACAATCCCCGGCAACGGCGCCAAAAACTTGGTATGCGAAATTGTTACTCAGGTTGTAAAATTTGTTTCTCGTTCTCTCCCTGGTAATGGCGCCAATAACTGGTGCATAATACCATGATCCAAACATAACTTCACAACTTCCTACAACTAACCAGCAAGTGCACTGGGTCGTCCAAGTAATAAAACCTTACGTGAGTAAGGGTCGATCCCACGGATATTGTTGGTATGAAGCAAGCTATGGTCATCTTGTAAATCTCAGTCAGGCGGATATCAAATGGTTATGGAGTTTTCGAATAATAATAATAAATAAACAGAAAATAAAGATAGAAATACTTATGTATATCATTGGTGAGAATTTCAGATAAGCGTATAGAGATGCTTTCGTTTCTCTGACTCTCTGCTTTCCCGCTGTCTTCATCCAATCAGTCCTACTCCTTTCCATGGCAAGCTTTCTGTAAGGGCATCACCGTTGTCAATGGCTACATCACATCCTCTCTGTGAAAATGATCCAAATGCTCTGTCACGGCATGGCTAATCATCTGAAGGTTTTCGATCATACTGGAATAGGATTTACTATCCTTTTGCGTCTGTCACTATGCCCAGCATTCGCGAGTTTGAAGATCGTCACAGCCATCCCTTCCCAGATCCTACTCGGAATACCACAGACAAGGTTTAGACTTTCCGGATCTCAGGAATGGCCATCCATGGGTTCTAACTTATACCACGAAGATTCTAATATCGCGGACTCGGTCCTCTGTATTAGATATCTAAGAGCGTCCCAAGATGTCTAATACAATAGTAAAAAGTCCTATTTATACTAAACTAGTTACTAGGGTTTACAAAAGTAAGTAATTGATGCATAAATCCACTTCCAGGGCCCACTTGGTGTGTGCTTGGGCTGAGCTTGAAGTTTACACGTGGAGAGTTCATTCTTGGAATTGAACGCCAGTTTGTAACGTGTTTCTGGCGTTCAACTCTGGTTCGTGACGTGTTTCTGGCGTTTAACTCCAAACTGCAGCGTAGAACTGGCGTTCAACGCCCTTTTGTGTCATCTAAACTCGGACAAAGTATAGACTATTATATATTGCTGGAAAGCCCTGGATGTCTACTTTCCAACGCAATTGGAAGCGCGCCATTTTGAGTTCTGTAGCTCCGGAAAATCCACTTTGAGTGTGGGGAGATCAGAATCCAACAGCATCAGCAGTCCTTCTTCAACCTCTGAATCTGATTTTTGCTCAAGTCCCTCAATTTCAGCCAGAAAATACCTGAAATCATAGAAAAACACACAAACTCATAGTAAAGTCCAGAAATGTAAATTTAACATAAAAACTAATAAAAACATCCCTAAAAGTAACTAGATCCTACTAAAAACATACTAAAAAACAATGCCAAAAAGCGTATAAATTATCCGCTCATCAGATGTCCGATTGGCTGGACTCCCTTGTCCTAATGTGTGTCTCAGTCGTGGATGCTGAATTTTGTGTAGAGCTGAGGAAACGTCATAGGATCTGTGGTAACAGTGCTTGGGAGAGGGATTATGAGCTTGTAGCTCCTGATTCTGATGAGAGGGCTTGTTTTCCTACTTTCGTCGAGGGGGAGCGTCCCTTCTTCTACGCCTATGAATATTTCTTCAGCCAGTTGGACGTTACTTTTCCTTTTACTGCTTTCGAGACCGACTTGTTGTGGTCATGTAATATTGCTCCATCCCAGCTTCATCCAAATTCCTGGGGGTTTATCAAAATATTTCAACTGCTTTGCCAAGAGTTAGGCATAACACCTTCTGAAACTCTTTTCCTCTATCTTTTTGTCTCGAACAAGCCCGGAGGTTCTTCCAAAAAGAAAGCTTCCTGGGTTTCTTTCAGATCGGCTCAGGGGCATAAAGTTTTTGCCATGTATGATGAGTCTTTTAAAGATTTTAAGAATTATTTCTTCCGAGTCCGTGCTGTTGAGGGGGTCCGCCCCTTTTTTCTTGATGAGAATGACGAGCCTACTTTTCCTCTAGAGTGGCAAAAGAATGTGAGAGTGCCACGTTATACATGGGAGATGCTTAATGAGGTTGAGCGGGCTTTTGTAGTTGTTCTTGAAGATTTGTGGGGGGAACCACCCCATCTGGATACAAAAAGATTCTTGAGTGATCCATCTTTGGTTCGAACTGCTTTGGGTACTGTCTGACTTATTTTTATACTTGTTTCTGAGCTTTTCTTCTCCTATGTTGTAACTCGTCAATTATGGTTAATTCTGTATTTTCAGAGATGTCGAAAAATAATGATTCCATGAAGGCTTACAAGAAGGCGAAGAAGGCTGCTGCTGCTCAAAACATCTCGGCCAAGGCGGCCGGAGAGGGATCTTCCCAAGTTCCTGTGAAGCTGCCCATGCCAAGTTCTCCTGGGCCAAGGAAGGTGATCCCCACTCCTCGAGTTCGTCTGACTGATCCTCCACAGACTTCTGCTATTGCTTCTGGTGCTCATCCCAACAAGAAACAGAAAACAATTGAGGCCTTTAACCTTGACGCCCCTGATTTTAATGCAATCGAATTCGTAGATCAGCAAATCGGTCCCTACGGTACCCTCCCATGGATGATGTGTCAATCCTTCGCCATCTGGATTTTATGACCCAAAACAGTGTTAAAATGGAATATATGGGGGCTGCCCTGTACCGAACTGCTCAGAATCTTCCTCTCCATGCCACCAAGGAATTTATGGAGGAGGCTAAATAGGAGTTCGACCGAATGAGGGGCCTGAAGGAAGAGCTTGAGGTAAAGGTAGCCAAGTTGGAGAAGGATCTGGAGAACGAAAAGGCGAGTTCCCTTGCTCTGGCGGCTTCTGTGCGGTTGGCCGAGGACACGGCATTGAGGCATAAGGACAGTTATGTGACTTCTTATTAGGAGGTGGTGCGCCTGAGGAAGGAGTTGGAGAATGCGCGAGCTGATTACTCCGAGCTCCAAGGTCATCTTGTTGGCAGCGTAACTGCTGCTTATGAGAGCTTGAGGGAGCAGGTTCGGATTATTGCTCCCGAGGGCGACCTTACTCTTTTCAGCCTGGATAATGTTGTGAGGGATGGTAAGATTGTCCCTGATGACCAGGATGATGATGATGTTGAACCTCCCCCTGTGTCTTCTGCCAAAGTGTCGACCTCATCAGTTCCTCCAATTGTGTCTGATCCGGATTGCCAGATTCTGAACCGGGATGATGGAACCGTGGATGCTGTGCCTATTCAGACTCGGCCTCCTTCTCCCCGTATTGATGCTGCCGGGAAGGCTCCCGATCTTTGCTGATTTCTCTTTGGATATTTGTGTAGTTGGCCCAGCTTGTGGGCTTTTTAAACTCTTTATTTGTAGTTTGGATATTTTGCTGACTGTTGGTATTTATTTTGATTGCTTGTTTAGCAACTTTCATTTTGAAAAACAACAAGTAGCTACTAAACTTTTGGGCTTGACCCTGAAGCTTTTATAGTGTTGTATTTCATATCATGCTTGTTTGTGCTTGTCTTTAGCACTTTTTGAAAATGTCGGAGCCTTCGGCCTCTTTGAATTGCTTTGCACTTGTTGCTTGTGGGTTGGTTCTTTCGAGGTCGTGGATGGGCAATTCCAACTTGTTTCTCGGTTTCTTGCTTTCGCTTGTATAACCGATTTCTTTACGTTGGTCCTCTCTAAGTTATTTTGTAATCCTCTTTCCTGGACCTTTGTCAGGTCTCTTTCAGGGATTACTTTTATAACTTATTTGTAGGAGACCGACTTCGTTAGGTCGATCTCTTCTAAGTTATTTCATAATCCTCTTTCTTGGACCTTTTTCAGGTCTCTTTCAGGGATTACTTTTATAACTTTTTTGTAGGAGACCGACTTCGTTAGGTTGATCTCTTCTAAGTTATTTCGTAATCCTCTTTCTTGGACCTTTGTCAGGTCTCTTTCAGGGATTACTTTTATAACTTGTTTGTAGGAGACCGACTTCGTTAGGTCGATCTCTTCTAAGTTATTTTGTAATCCTCTTTCTTGGACCTGTGTCAGGTCTCATTCAGGGATTACTTTTATAACTTGTTTGTAGGAGACCGACTTTGTTAGGTCGATCTCTTCTAAGTTATTTTGTAATCCTCTTTCTTGGACCTGTGTCAGGTCTCTTTCAGGGATTACTTTTATAACTTGTTTGTAGGAGACCGACTTCGTTAGGTCGATCTCTTCTAAGTTATTTCGTAATTCTCTTTCTTGGACCTTTGTCAGGTCTCTTTCAGGGATTACTTTTATAACTTGTTTGTAGGAGACCGACTTCGTTAGGTCGATCTCTTCTAAGTTATAGCAATTCCTCTTTTATAGGGTTGGCCAGACCTCTTTCCAGGGATTTGCTGATAACTTGGGTTGACTTGGTCCGACTTCTCAACGTCGGCCAGTCTTTAAGTTATTATTTAGCAATCCATAAGATCTCGTCAAGTTCTTTTTTAGATCACTTTCGATAACTTCTTACATTATTCTGTGTTTATCTTTGCCGATTTTTAGAAGGTTGTCTTTGTTTGGTCGACCTTTAGATGAATCGCGTTTTCATCTTTATTGGTCTTCCATCGTGATCGTGCAGTGAATCTGTTTTTCACTTTCTGCCGATCTGTTGCTTTATAATCGGACTATGAATGCTTCAGATTAATGCGTCTTGAGAATTTGTAGAATATCTAAAATATATTTTATTCAAAAGGAAATGCAAATATATATATGCGGGAGTTTTTCATCCCTTTAAGTCGAATAATTTCTGGATCTCAACTTGGTGCCTAATTAAAAAACCTTTTCAGGAAAAAGAGTGCATCCTATGACGAGATCTTCTAGCTATAGTACCTTCTTAGGTTGCATGCGTGCCATGATCTGGGGAGCTCTCGTCCATCGAGTTCTGACAGTCTGTAGTAGCCCTTTCCAAGTACTTCGGTAACTCGGTAGGGTCCTTTCCAGTTTGCTGCCAGCTTTCCTTCTCCAGGTCGAGTTGCTCCAATGTTATTTCGGATTAGGATGAGATCATTCTCAGTGAAACTTCTTGGCACTATCCTTTGATTGTATCTTGAATCCATTTAGCGCTTTAGCACTTCTTCCCTGATCCGAGCTCTTTCTTGGATTTTTGGAAGTAGGTCGAGCTCTTCTCTTTGAAGTTGAGAGTTGGCTTGTTCATTGTAGTGTACCACTCTAGGGGACCCTTCCTCGACCTCTACTGGGATCATTGCCTCCACTCTGTATGCTAATTGAAATGGTGATTCGTTTGTGGTAGAATGTGGTGTTGTTCGATATGCCCATAGGACTTGTGGAAGTTCTTCGGCCCAAGCTCCCTTTGCTTCTTGCAGTCTCCATTTCAGCCCAGCTAATATGACTTTGTTGGCAGCTGGCCTGTCCATTGGCCTGAGGATGTTCGACGGAGGTGAACTGGTGTTTTATGTTCAAGTCGGCTGCTAATTTCCTGAATCCTGCATCTGTGAATTGAGTGCCATTGTCCGTGGTGATGGAGTGCGGAACTCCGAACCTTGTGACAATGTTTCTATATAAGAATTTCCGGCTTCTTTGAGTAGTGGCGTTGGCTAGGGGCTCTGCCTCAATCCACTTTGTGAAATAGTCTATCCCAACTATGAGGAATTTGACTTGTCCCGATCCTTGGGGAAAGGGTCCGAGAAGGTCAAGTCCCCATTTTGCGAATGGCCAAGGTGAAGTTACGCTGATGAGTTCTTCTGGCGGGGCAATGTGGAAGTTGGCATGTTTCTGGCATGGGGAACATGTCTTTACAAACTCTGTAGCTTCTTTTTGTAGAGTTGGCCAGTAAAATCCCGCCCGAAGTACCTTTTTGGTGAGAGCTTGTACTTCCTCTAAGACTTCCCTTGTGTTAGAGGTCGGCACACATTTCAACAATGGTATCGAGATTCCTCTCTTGTATAGGGTGTTGTTTATGATAGTGTAGTACTGAGCCTCTCGTTTTAACCTCTTTGCCTCTTTTTCATCTGTGGGGAGTGTTTCTACTTTGAGGTAGTTAATTATGGGGGTCATCCATCCTTGATCCTGACTTGTTATGGCTAGGACCTTTTCCTCTTCCGAGATTGACGGGTACTGTAGCATTTTCTGGATGAGGCTTCTATTGTTGCCTCCTGGTTTGGTGCTGGCTAGTTTTGAGAGTGCATCAGCTCGGGCATTTTGTTTTCGGGGTATGTGGCAGATCTTATATTCCCCGAGTTGTCCGAGCTGTTCCTTGGTTTTATCAAAATACTTTTTCATGGTGGGATCTTTGGCTTGGTAGTTCCCTGTTATTTGTGAGGTGACTACTTGTGAATCACTAAAGATGTTGAGTTTTTGAGCTCCAACCTCCTTAGCCAGCTTCAAACCAGCTAGTAACGCTTCATATTCTGCCTGGTTGTTTGAAGCTGGGAACCCAAAATTGAGTGAAAGTTCAACTTGGGTTCCTTGGTTGCTTTCTATTATCACACCTGCGCCGCTTCCAGTTTTATTTGAAGACCCGTCCACGTAGAGATTCCATTCTGTGGGGGTTTCCATGGTATTTGTGAATTCTGCGATGAAGTCGGCCAAGTATTGTGATTTAATGGCTGTCCGAGCTTCATATTAGAGGTCGAACTCGGATAACTCGACTGCCCATTATAAAATTTTGCCTGCTAGATCTGTTTTTTGCAGTATCCCCTTTATGGGCTGGTCGGTCCGAACCCTAATGGTGTGGGTCTGGAAGTACGGGCGAAGTCGTCGAGATGTCAGTATGAGAGTATAGGCAAACTTTTCTATTTTTTGGTAGTTCAGCTCAGATCCCTGCAGCTCTTTACTAATGAAATATACAGGTTATTGTCCTTTGTCGTCCTCTCGAACTAGTGCTAAGGCTACTGCCCGACTTCCTACCGCAAGGTACAATACGAGTGGTTCTTCCTCTTGTGGTCGAGTTAGGATGGGTGGTCGTCCCAGGAAACTTTTGAAATCCTGGAAGGCTTGCTCGTACTCCATTGTCCATTCGAAGTTCTTTCCTTTCCTTAGGGTGGCATAGAAAGGAAGGGATCTTATCGCTGATCCTGCTAGGAATCTGGACAAGGCTGCTAATCTCTCGTTGAGTTGTTGTACTTCTTTGACATAAGTTGGGCTCTTCATGTTGAGTATGGCCTGGCATTTATCCGGATTTACCTCAATTCCTCTTTGTGTGAGCATAAAACCCAAGAACTTGCCCGCTTCTACTGCAAAGGTGCATTTTGTGGAATTGAGTCGCATGTTATGCTTCCTTATAGTGTCGAACACTTGGGCCAGGTCGGACAATAATGTCTCTTCGCTTTGTGTCTTTATTAACATGTCGTCCACGTAGACTTCCATAATTTTTCCGATATGATCTGAAAAGACTTTATTCATTTGCCTTTGATAAGTAGCTCCCGCATTCTTGAGACCGAAAGGCATCACAATGTAGCAGTAATTTGCTTTTGGCATAAAAAACGAGGTCTTTTCTTGATCTGGTGGATACATAGGGATTTGGTTGTATCCGGAATATGCATCCATAAACGAGAGGTATCTATATCCGGAGGAAGCATCTACCAGAACGTCGATACTTGGGAGTGGGTAAGGATCATTTGGGCAGGCTTTGTTGAGGTCGGTGTAGTCGGTGCACATTCGCCACTTCCCATTTGATTTTTTCACCAAGATGACGTTAGCTAGCCATAGTGGGTACTTGACTTCTCTTATGAATCCTGCCTCTAGTAGTGCTTGTACCTGTTCTTCCACAGCTTGGGATCGTTCTGGCCCAAGTTTTCTTCGTCTCTGCTGTACCGGCCGAGATCCTGGATAAACCGCCAACTTGTGACACATTAGCTTGGGGTCTATGCCTGGCATGTCTGCGGCTTTCCATGCGAAGAGATCGACATTATCTCGTAAGAACTATAGTAGTAATTCTTTTGTGTTTCCTTTCAGGATCGTGCCAATATTAGTTGTTTTGTCCGAGGTATCTCCGATCTGAACTTTCTCTACTTCACCTTCGGGCTGTGGACGGAGTTCTTCTTGCCTCTGAACTCCACCAAGGTCAATTGTATGGAACTCTTCTCCTCTGCCTCTGAGGTTTAGACTTTCGTTATAACAGCGGCGTTCCATCCTTTGATCTGCTTTTATCGTAGCTATCCCTTCTGTAGTTGGGAATTTCATGCATAGATGTAGAGTTGAGACTATTGCACCGAGTTGATTTAGTGTTGTCCGACCTATTAAGGCATTGTAGGCTGAACTCACGTCGACCACGATGTAGTCTATCTTGAGTGTTCTGGATTGGTTCCCTTTTTTGAAGGTTGTATGTAGTGATACATATCCCAGTGGTTGTACTGGGGTATCGCCCAGTCCGAACAGGCTGTTCGGGTATGCTCTAAGCTCCTTTTCTTCTAAGCCGAGCTTGTCGAAGGCAATTTTGAATAAGATGTCGGCGGAGCTCCCTTGGTCTATTAATGTGCAGTGGAGATTGGCATTCACCAGTATGATGGTGATGACCATGGGATCGTCGTGTCCTGTGATGACACCTGATGCGTCTTCTTTGGTGAATGTGATTGCAGGGATGTCGGGTGCTTCCTCCTTTCCTTCGACATGATAAACTTCTTTGAGATATCTTTTGCGGGATGACTTGGAGATTCCTCCTCCTGCAAATCCTCCGTGTATCATGTGGACATCTCTTTCTGGCATACAAGGTGATCGCTCAGCTCGTCCGACATCTTCATCTCTTCGTCTTTTTCTTTGCTCATCATCTCGGGTGGCCAGGTACCGATTTAGTTTTCCTTCTCTTACTAATTTTTCTATGATGTTTTTTAGATCGAAACATTCGTTGGTGGAATATCCTCGGACCCGATGATATTCACAGTATTTGGTCCGATTTCCTCCTCCTCTTTTGCCTTTGAGTGGTCGAGCTAGGGGTATCTTTTCTGTGTTACAGACTTCTTTGTAAATATCCACCAGGGACACTCGAAGAGGGGTGTAATTATGATAATTTTTTATTTTTTCCCCCATTCGATCTTCCTTCTTCTTGGATTCTTTATATTTATCTCAGTAGGTGAAACCGGATTTCGAGGCCTCCCCAAGGCGGGAATTTTCTTCCATGTTGATGTAATTCTCTGCCCGCTCTTGCACCTCATCCAGAGATGTGGGGTATTTCTTTGATATAGATTGGCTGAAAGGTCCCTCTCGTAAGCCGTTGATGAGGCCCATGACGGCGGCCTCTGTTGGCAAGCTTTGTTTATCCAGGCATGTTTTGTTGAATCTTTCCATGTAGTTGCGAAGACTTTCCCGATATCCTTGCCTGATTCCTAGTAAACTGGGGGCATGCTTGGCTTTGTCTTTTTGGATGGAGAATCTGGCCAAGAACTTTTGGCTAGGTCGTCAAAGCTTGAGATGGACTTAGGAGGCAAGTTGTCGAACCATCTGATTGCTGTCTTCGTGAGAGTCGTTGGAAAAGCTTTGCAGCGAACGGCG
Source organism: Arachis ipaensis (assembly GCF_000816755.2). NCBI lineage: Eukaryota > Viridiplantae > Streptophyta > Magnoliopsida > Fabales > Fabaceae > Arachis > Arachis ipaensis. Next base: position 94,467,837 of record NC_029791.2, on the reverse strand, counting down.
TCTGAGGCATCGGTGAGGTACATTCTGCTTCTGAAGTCGCTGAGGTGATGGTTGGGATCTGTAGTGCCATCGTACAAGGTCATATCCGGGAGTTTGAAGTCTTTAGGGATTTTAGTCTTCATGATTTCCCTAGTGAATGGGTCTTGATCCTTGCGAGAGTTGTCCTCAGGGGTGGTCCAGGTAGCCTTTGCATTGAGATCGGCTTCAAGTTGGAGGAGTTTATCTTCCAGTTCTCGACGCCGTCTTACCTCTCTTTGTAGATCCTTGCCAACTTCTTGCTGGTACTGGCTTTCTTTTTCGAGTTGCTTTAGGCGATGTTGAAGTGCTTCTATTACTCCCGGATGTGATGAGTTTTTGTCTCCGTTAGATTCCGGAGTGTCTTTTGGTGTGGCACCCATGTTTTTGTGCGACGTTTTGTCCTCTAAATCTGAGTTGTGGTCGTTATCCTGTTCGTCCGCCATGGTGATGGGATGACTTCCAGGTTCCTCGGTAACGACGCCAATGTTCCAAGGGTTACCTGAAACTGTAGGTTGATCTCGGATGAGATCTTCTGTACTGGTCGGAGATGACGTGTCCGGCTGGCTGGTTGCGGCTGGAGCTGTTATGTCCGACTTGTTGGACTGGCTGCACCTCTGATCCTTGGTCACCGTAGGGTGGGGGTACCTGCAAGAGACTTCGATGCTTAAGTTAGCATGGGTATTAAACAGGTTTTTAGTAGAATCAGAGTATGAGTTATACTTGGGTGCTCCAGTGTATTTATAATGATGAGGAATGACCTTTCTAGATAAGATAAGTTAGTTATCTTATCTTATCTTGTCTTATCTTTGGGTGAGGTCAGCTTATCTTCAAGGGAACCGCCCTTATGCCTGTGGATTTGGGTCGTGTTCCTCTATTTGAGCCCTTTATTGGGCTTTCCTGTCGATTTGCCGAGCTCTTTAGAAGAAGAGGTCGGATAGTCTGACCTGAAGAGGTCGGTCGCTTTGTCGCCAATCATCCCGGGTCGGATAGCTCGACCTAGGGTATGAACACATACCTTGGCCAATTCCCAAAATGAACCAAACGCCAAAATGAAGCCACCAAGCTCGATTCCAAAGCCTCATACCAACTCCAACAAACATCAAAACTCAATCTAACATCATATATATATCAAAATCAAACCCTAAGGTTCACCAAAACAACTAAACACAAGGGTTTAGTGAGACCTTACCTTACCCAACGAGATTAAGGGCAAAATCCAACAATATTCCAATGCTAAATCACCCCTAAATAAATAAAACAAAAAAAAACTAAAAAATCCAAAGCTATTTTCGAGTTTTAGGCTAGGGCAAAAAACTGGAGCTAGAGAAAGAGTTTCTTACCAACAAAACTAAGTTAGAAATAACAGGCTCGGCGAGAGCGATGCGTTGCCACAAACGACTCGTCAATCGGAGCTCCAAAGCTCAAGATATGGCTCCCGGAAGGTGACGATGAATAGTAACAATGGGGTTTTACCCCTCACTTTCATCTATCCGAGCTCTCTCTCTCTCTCTTCCCATCAAAATGAGCTTAAAACTCATTAACAGAGTTTATATAAGTTGGACCTTGGGCCCGGTCTAACCCGTTAAACGTTTTTAGCGCATTTGGCCTTCTTTGGGCCACAACCTTTTAAATTAGCGCCCAATTTTTTATTCTAAATTATTTTTGTCCTTTAAAAAAAATTAAATTTTCAAAATCTTATTTTTCTCAAAACACGGTATCGGACGGACTAGAGCCGGTACTGCCGGCTTAAGTACCGGTACACATTTTTATAAAAATCTTTCGCAAAAGATACATTTTCCAACTCAGAAAAATTTATTGAATTTAAATTTCACCTTTTTATTTTTAAAATATCATTTCTATATTTTCGAACCTATTTCGGACAATTAAATTATTATTTTATTAAAGCATTCACTCCGATTCTTGCCAAAGATATGAACGATACCCCATACACAACCCTCAACCACCAAACCTTCAAGCATCACACCATCCACCTTCATGGAATCCAAATGTTTATATACCTTGCCACCAACCATATAAACCATCACCTCCTTGCGCACCACCTCAATACACTCACCCACATAACATACCTTCCAACTATACCACCTTTCTCCCAACCATTGAACCTTCTTTCTCACCTAAATATGAAGTTCTCCAACCCTTGCCCCAAGAACAACACGACCTTCAAGCTTTTCTCCAAGAGCAAGGAGAATTCCGAAAGAAGCAAGGGGAGTTTATGGCTACCATAGCCAAAGCGGTGAACCACTTAGCCCTACTATGCTCAAGCAATCAAGGAACTCCTCTTGAAGAATGTGGAGGATCAACCAAGGAGTATAGTGAGGAGGAGAACATGGAGTCTAAAAGAGAAAAAGTGGAGTTAAGGCCTGAGTCACAAGAAGAGGATGGTAAAACAATTGAACCAAAAGAGGTAAATGGAGAATTGAAAGAGTTTGATTAAGAAGTGGATTCCATCATCAATGATTTTTTGTCCACCTTGGTCAATCTCCTCAATGATCTTGAGGAACCTTTTCCCTTTGAGTTTGAGAGAGATATGGAAGTAGACCTTACACAACCTCCTAAGTTTGGATTGCATGATAGTAGTAAAAACATAGAGGAGGTTGGTGAGGAAGAGCTAGAAAAGGGTGGTGAGGAAGAGGTGGGCACCCAAGAGGTGAAGGCATTCATGCAAGAGTCCAATACGATGATTCAAATCCAAGGGCAATTTGCATGGGTGACAATATCCTCAATGAACTTCATAGGCCCACATCAATATGCTATCTTGGAGATGGATTATCAACTTCAAGTCCTTCTTGGATTGTTAAACAGTGGAGAGTTGGAGTTTGGCCATAAAAAGGGGTCAAGATTCATCAAAGAAGCCAAATCAACATTTGGAATTCAAGTGTGGTGCAAGGCTCAATGGAGTGGATTCTGGAGAGTGTTGGGTTACTTCAAAGTTGATTTAGGAAATTGTTCATCCGAATGCGAAAATGAAGATCAACAAGAGGATGACCGGGAAACTAGAATATGGGATCCCGGTATAGGTTCTAATGATCAACAATCTTGGGTCCCAATTGCTTGCTTGAAGTTTCTTGAAGGCTTGATGTACTTCGTTTGGGATCCCGAAGGATTTTGGAAGAGTAAACATGGGTGGCAACTCAAGGATGAGTGGAAGCATAAGCCACCTTGACATAAGCTTCAGTCAAAAAGTCCAACTTAAGGACTTTAAACCAAAGTGCTAGGTGGGAAACACCCCACCATGGTAACATCCTTCTAATTCCTCTCTTCTTTTAGCTTTTGCTTATTGAATTTTGTCTTTTTGATTAGCTTAGTTTGATTAGATTCTAAGCTTAATTTAGTTGCACTTTAGTTGATCATGTGTTTTTTTAGGAATGATGTGCTTTGGGGTTGAAAACCTTTGATTGATATCATGGTTGGTGCCTTAGAGGCATTAAAAATTTTGCAGAAACAGAGCATTGTGCGTACGCACACACCTGTGCATATGCACACTTCCCCTAATTTTTTACATTTGTGCATATGCATCCACCTGTGTGTACGCATACTTGTTTTCACAGCGTCTGTTCGAAGCGCTTCCATCTGCTTGTGCGAGCGCACCCCAACTTTTTTCATTCTGTGCGTACACAGGCCGGTCTGGGCGTACGCACACTTGATCCTTTTGCCCTGTTCCAAAAAAAGTCTTTTGTACGTGCGCACAGCCCTGCGCATATGCATATTCGGTAGCACCCTTCCTGTCGGGAGCGCTCGCACGCAACTGTATGTATGAACACCCCCAACTTTTGCTAGTGTGCGTATGCACAAGTCACGTTCTGAACATGAATCAGGAAGAAACCCTGTTGCTCTAGACCACTCCAAATTCTTTTCTTCATCGTTTGATGCCATGCCCTTCTTCCACCCACCACTCCCATTCTTCTGGCGACCCCGCCAACACCGCGCCACCACCCTCCTCTTCTTCCTTCTCTTTCCTTCTTCTTTCTTCTTCTTCTTCTCTCGTTCCTCTTCTTTGTTTTGTTTATTTGCTTGTTTAATTTTCATTTTCTTTATTTAACTTTGGTAATCTAGCTTAAGTTTTGTCTAATTAGTTGTTGTTGAATTACAAGTGTTCAATTTCTTATTTATGGGTTGTTGATGCTTGAATTTTGGCTTAAAGTTGTTGAATTTGTGCACTGCATATCATGTGTTTGGTAAAATGCCTGAATGACTTTTAATTTAATGCATGTGTTGTAGCTATCATATGTGTTAAACTATATCCTTGTGTGGCATTTTAATCAAGAATTGTGCACTTTTGAATGATCATGATATTATTTTGGAATGAAATTTCAATAATGTACTTGTTTATTGCTTGAGTTGCTAGCACCAAATTCATACGGAAATTGACATTTGATTTTTTACTTGGTGAAAATTTGAACAAGTGCATATTGAATTTAGTGAATTGAATTGAATTGTTTGTTCATCATGGTTTTTAAATCAATATAATCATATAACAAGGTACTTGTTTCTTGTTCATGCATTGCATTTGTTTGAGTTGACTTGACTTGATTCTTATCAAGACTTGTCACTTTTTGTAACAAGCACCTTCTCCATGTGATTATTTCATTAATTCTTGAGGATGAATAAGTCGATTTCTTTTCATCATTGAATTGGTTATTGTGTGTTATGCTCATTTTTATTAATTTTGTACTTTCATTTGCACAATTTCAATATCCAACATTTCCTAAACTCAATTCACTCTTGTTATAATTGCCTAAGCTTGCTTGTTTTTAATTGATTCTCATCCATTGCTTGCAACTTAAGTCAGTTAATTGAGGAACTCATGCTTACATTTTGATTGTGTAGTTACCATTTTACCTGGCCGTTGTGTATATTCTAATCGTGCACATTTAGAATACACACATTGTATTTTATCATACTACACCACTATGCACTCTTCCTTAATTAAATACTTGTTTGTTTTCTTTTGGCTCCAAGTATACATTGTATGTGCTTCCTCCTTTGCCTTTTTGTTCCATGGTAAACCCCAATTTTGTGGTTTATCTTGTGTTGAATTTAGGAAATTTTATCAACTTATCTCACATTTATTCAATGAAATAGCATGCTTTTGTAATTCTCCCTAATTTGTACTTAAGAGTGAAAACATGCTTTTTAGGCCTTTAATTTGCCAATTTTAATTCATTTTAATCTCATTCGATGCCTTTATATGTTTGTTGAGTGATTTTAGGCTTATAAAGCAAGGATTGGATGGAAGAAGTGAAGAGAAAAGCATGCAAAGTGGAGAATTCATGAAGGAATGAGCATTTGGAGAACTCAAGGCCATGCGTACGCGTGGAGGACATTAATAGTCACGCGCACGCGTCACCCATGCGTATGCATGATGGGAAATTTGCCAGCGACGCGCATGCGTCGACCACGCGCACGCGTGACACTGATCACGTGACCTCATTAAAGTGAATCCGCTGAGGGCGATTTCTGAGCTTTCCAGGCCCAAATTTAAGTCATTTCTGAGGCTACTTGATGCAGAATTCAAGAGGGAACAAGGGGGGAGCAATTAGATTAGCTTAGGACCATGTAGGGTAGTTTTCTAGAGAGAGAAGTGGTGCACAAAATTGTGATCTCTAACAATGGCGCCAAAAACTTGGTACGCACAATCTTAATCTCAACTCTTTTTCACAACACCGCACAACTAACCAGCAAGTGCACTGGGTCGTCCAAGTAATACCTTACGTGAGTAAGGGTCGATCCCACGGAGATTGTCGGCTTGAAGCAAGCTATGGTCATCCTTGTAAATCTCAGTCAGGAAGATTCAAATGGTTATGAGGTTTTGATAATTAAAATATAAAATAAGATAAAGTTACTTATATAATTCATTGGTGGGAATCTCAGATAAGCATCTGGAGATGCTTTGTTGCTTCTGAACCTCTGCTTTCCTATTGTCTTCTTCCAACCATGCATTACCTCCTTCCATGGCAAGTTGTATGATCCTCTCGGATGAAAACAAATCCATATGTGCTGTCACCGCATGGCTAATCATCTGTCGGTTCTCGCTAGCATCGGAATAGGACCATTGTCCTTTTGCACACTGTCACTTGTGCCCCACATTCACAGGTTTGAAGCTCGTCACAGTCATCCCTTCCCAGATCCTACTCGGAATACCACAACAAGGTTTAGACTTTTTGGATCTCAGGAATGCTGCCAATGGTTCTAGCCTATACCACGAAGACTCTGATCTCAAAGAATGGAATGCTCTGTTGTCAGGAGAGGCAACCATGCGTCGTGTGTAACAACTCCCTTTTTGAGTATGCGAGATCTTTTCTGGAAGTACGGATTTCTCCAGAAGATCAGTAAGGGGAAAACCTTTGATATATCATCAAGTATCTCAATCCTCATTGTCATTATGTTATCTTTAAGCTAGAACCTTTTTTGAGGCAAGCTTGATAACGCGGTCACGAAGAACCTAGTTTTTGAACCGTATCGGTTAGGAGTTTTGATTCGGTTTTTCGTAAATATTCTCAATTTGACGAACCGGACTCGATTAATGAGAGAAGAGAGATAATAGGATAATATCATCATTATATGAGTATTAGAAGCTTCGTAAATGATATTATAAGGTTACCTGGTTAGTTTTAGTTAAAAACAGAAAATTGGTTTAACCGGGTTCACAGTTTACTGGTGCAGCTTAGCACCAGCACTCTCTGATGACTTTAGCAATGCTAAGGCCTTATTATACATGTTTTATTCTCATAATAAATATGTTACTAGTATCATTTATGCTAGTAGCTCAGAAAATAATTTTTAGAGATGTTTTTATTAGTGTTCTAATACATCTAGTTTTAGTAGTTATACACCTGGGATATTTTAATATTATTTTAATCCACCTCCAAGCCAACCAATCACAACTCACCCTACACCCCCAAGACACTCCAAGGCTGTCTCATTTCTTCATTTTGGACGAAAATAACAAGAGAGAAAAGAGAGAAACTTTCATGAACACTTAATCTTCAAAGCTTGATTTCTTCTGAACTAAAACTAAAATCAAAACTCTGATTTCACCAAAATGAACCTCTCTTCTTTCTCTACATAACCATGTAACTTATCAAGGCTAGAAATAAGGTTAGATGGCTGTCCCTTTCCCATTTGAATTCGGTTTTCAAGGAAACATGCTTAAACAAGTGTTTTCTTGATGTTCTTCCTTAGATCTCTTGCTTAGGTTGACTTGTGGGCCAAGGATCTTTGATTTCCTGCAAGTATAGTTCTAAACCAACAATGGACCCTCAAATCAAATTTTAATATAGTTTGGTTTTCAGAAGTACAAACCCCAATGAAAATTAACCGAAGTATTCAAACCTCGGGTCGTCTCACAAGGAATTGAAATGAAGTGCTCAATTATTGGTTATGAAGAACAAGGGGGGTTTGATTTGTAATTAGCAAGGAAATATAAAAGCAAGAAAGTAAATAACAAGAACTAATAAAAGAAAGGAAAAGTACTCTTGGCTAAGACATAGGAATTGAGATCAGCATCCTTGTCTACAAACCATATATTGACAATTATGAGGGACAACCCATTAAGTTTACTTCTATGCTTGAAGTATGTCAAATAGGCTTGATCAACATCAATCCATAAGTCCTAACCTAGCTACTAATTGACTTAGTAGTAGGCTAGTATCAATGGTTATCAAATTGACCACCAAGGGTTCTCAAATCACCAATTCAGTGAGACTCAATGACTCAAGGTCACTCAATTCCCTTAGCCTAGGCCAAGAGTAAAGAAAACTACTCAAAAACAAGTGGAAGCATTTCATCAAACACCTAGAATACAATGAAAGTACACATCACAAAATGCAAGAATTAATAAAATCCATAACTAACATAAGCTAGAAATCAACAATAGCAATGAAGATAGACATAAAAGAAGACATAGAAACATAAAATTGCATTAGAAGAAATCAAGATCCAACAATGGTTCATCAACATAAAAGAGAGCAAAATAAGAAATTAACAAGAGAAGTAAATAAACTAAAATGCTAGAACAAATAAAAGTAAGGGAAAACTAAAATGAAACAAGATTAAAATCTATATCAAAAAGGAAATGGAAATAAAAACCCTAAATCTAGAGAGAGGAGAGAGCCTCTCTCTCTAGAATTCTACCCTAAAACATGATGGAAAACTACAACATGATTGCTTGGTTCCTTCCCTCTTCAATCCTTGGGATCAATAGCATCATAAATGAGTTGGATTGGGCCCAAAATGAGCTAAAAATCGCTGGCCACGAGTTGCTTAAAATGGCCCACGCTGATCCTGCAACACGTGCGTGTGGAATGACACGTACACATCACCAAACGTCCTGACAACTATGGTAAATAGCATATCATTTTGAGGTCTCGGATGTTATCTTTCCAACGCAACTGGAACCGCCTCATTTGGACCTCTATAGCTCAAGTTATGATCATTTTAGTACGAAGAGGTCAGGATTGAGAACTTCGCACTTCCTTTATTTCTTCACGAGTTCTCCATTTTTACATGCTTTTTTCTTCATTCCTTTAATCCAATCTTTACCTTCTAAACCTAAAATCACTTAACAAATATCAAGGCATTGAATGGAATTAAAGTGAATTAAAAAATTATCAATTTTTGGGCCCAAAAAGCATGTTTTCATCCTTAAGCACAATTTAAGGAGAATTTACAAAACCATACTATTTTAGTGAATAAATGTGGAAAAAGTTGATAAAATCCACTAAATTCAACACAAGATTAACCTTAAAATTGGGGTTTATCAAATTCCTGCAAAGGAATTTCTCCAGTGGATGCTGAACATTCAGTAGGTCTGCCATTACTAGCGTTCAACGCCAGTTCTGGTGGTTCTTTGGGTGTCGAACACCCATCATGTATCCCTTTACTGGCGTTCAATGCCAGTTCCTTTGCCAAGTTGGGCGTTAAACGCCCAGGAGGGACCTCTCCAGGTTCTCTATGATTTTGGGTGTTGAACGCCCACTGAGGGTTTCCTCACTGGCATTCAGTGCCAGGCTCTTGGCCAGTTTGGGCATTGAACGCCCAATGAGGTCTTCCTCACTGGCGTTCAATGCCATTCCATTCTCTCCAGATTCAGCCTCATCCTCAGTGGTGATGGCCTTGCACTATTCTCTTGGGTTTACTTCAGTGTTACTAGGAAGAGTGTTAGGAGGAGTCTCAGGGATTCTCTTGCTCAGTTGACTAATTTGTACCTCCAAATTTCTGATGGAGGATCTTGTTTCAGTTATGAAAATATAAGTGGTCTTGGAGAGGCTAGAGACTAGAATGGCTAAGTCAGAAAGGCTTTGCTTAGGAGTCTCCATATTCCCTTGAGAAGATGGGAATGGTGGCCTGTTGTTGAACCTATTCTGGGTTCTTCCACCTTTATTATTATTGAAGCTTTGCTAAGGCTTCTGTTGATCCTTCCATGAAAGGGTAGGATGATTCTTCCATGAAAGATTGTAGGTGTTTCTATAGGGTTCTCCCATGTAATTCACCTCCTCCATGGTGGGTTGATCAAGATCATAAGCTTTTACTTCAGAGGAAGCTTCTTGATTGCTGCCAGCTGCAGCTTGCATTCCAGTCATATGCTGAGAGATCATATTGACCTGCTGGGTCAAGATCTTGTTCTGAACCAATATGGCATTCAAAGTGTCAACTTCAAGAACTCCTTTCTTCTAAGAAACCCCATTGTTCACAGAATTTCTCTCAGAGGTGTACATGAACTGGTTGTTTGAAACCATCTCAATGAGTTCTCTTGCTTTTGCAGGCGTTTCCTTCAAGTGGAGTGATCCACCTGCAGAGCTGTCCAATGATATTTTGGACATCTCAGACAGACCATCATAGAAAATTCCTAGGATAGACCATTCTGGGAGCATGTCAGGAGGACACCTCTTGATCAGTTGCTTGTATCTCTTTCAAGCTTCATAAAGGAATTCATCTTCTTTTTGTCTGAAGGTTTGAACTTTCACTCTGATTTTGCTCATCCTTTGAGGAGGAAAGAATTTGGCCAAAAAAGTATTGACCAACTTTTTCGAAAGAGCATAAGTCTGTAGACCTCAGGATCCACTCTATTAGTCTTAACAGTGTCACAGATTTGCAAGAAAATTCTGACAGGAATTGGTGTAGATCTTCCAATGGAAGTTCATAGAACTTGCAATTCTATTGCAGAAGAGAGACTAACTGAGGCTTAAGCTCAAAGTTGTTAGCTCCAATGGTAGGTACAGAGATGCTTCTGCCAAAGAAATCATAGGTAGGCATGGTGAAGTCACCAAGAACCTTTCTTGCCTCTCCTTCATGATTAGGCTCGGCTGCTATGTTGTCAACTTTCTGTTCAAAATTTTATGAGAGGTTTCTTCCGGAGTGTTGTGCTTTAACTTGTTGTAAGCTCCTCCTTAAAGTCCTCTCAGGTTCAGGATCAAGATTAAAGAGATCCTCTTTTTCCCTGTTCCTGGTCATAAACAAGAAAAAGAAACCAAGAAAGAAGGAGAATGGGAGCTCTATGTTCAAGAACAGAGGACTCCCTGTGAGATGTGAAGAAGAAAGAAAAGAAGAATGAAGATAGAAGAAGGAGAAGAAGAATTCGAATAAAGAGAGGAGAAGAATTCGAAAATTAGAAGTAGAAAAGATAAAAAAGAATTAAAATATTTTTGTTTTTGTTTTATTTATTTATGAAATTCCAAAATAGAAGCTAATTAATTAAAAAGATTTGAAAATTAAATGATGAATTTTCAAAAATAGAAGAGAGAGATAGAAGAGAATTTTCAAAAATAGGAGAGAGACGAATTAGTTAAAAAGTTTTGAAAAAAAAAGAGAGAGAAAACAACTAACTAATTAAGAAAGATTTGAAAACAAGATAAGATAGAAGATTAGAAAAGATTTGATTTTGAAAATATTTGAAAAAGTCAACAATATAAGATAAGAATTGAAAGGATTTGAAAAAGATTTAATTTTAAAATTTAAAAGAAGATAAGATAGAAAAGATAATATAAGTTAGGTAAGAAAGATAAGCTAAGGAAGTTAAGAGAAGATAAGTTTTAAATTAAAAAGATTTGAAATCAAAATCAAAAAGTTAGTTTCTAGTTTAAAAAGTTTTGAAATTTAAATTTTAAAGAAAGATAAGATAAGAAAGAATCAAATTTTAAAAGAAAAGAATTGAAAAGAAGTTGAAGAAGATAAGATTTGAAATTTGATTTTTGAAAAAGATTTGATTTTGAAATTTGAAATTTGAAATTTGAAATTTGAAATTTTGAAATTTGAATTTTAAATTTTGAATTTTAAAATTTAAAATTTAAATTTTGAATTTTGAAATTGAATTTTAAAATTTGAATTTGAAAAAAAGATAAGATAACATTTTTTTAATTTTTAAGAAAGATAAAAAGATAAGATAGTAATTTGAAAAAGATATGATTTTTGAAAAGATTTGAATTTTGAAATTTAAAACTAAGACAAGATAAGATACTGATTTTAAAATTAAAATTTGAAATTTTGGTTGTAAATTTTTAAAATTACAATTAAAGGTAAGAAAAGATATTTTATTTTTTGATTTTTGAATTTAATGAAGAAAGAGAAAACAGCAAAAAGACACCAAACTTAAAATTTTTAGATCTAAGATAGCTACTATGCAAAAATTAGAAGGAAAAACACAAAGGAACACCAAAATTAAAAATTTTAAGATCAAAACAAGAAGAAAAAACAAGAACACTTTGAAGATCAAGAAGAACACCAAGAACAAAACTCAAAGAATTCAAAGAAAACAAGAACATGCAAAGGACACCAAACTTAAAAATTGTTGAAAACCAAAGACACAATTTATGAAAATTTTAAACAAAATACACAAGAAGATACCAAACTTAAAGATTGACATAAGACTCAAATAAAAAAAATTATTTTTAAAAATTTTTAGAAAAAGACTCAAAGAAATTCGAACAAGAACAAGAACAAGAACAAGAACAAAAGACTCAAACCAAAAATAAAGATTGATAAAAAAAGAAAATATTTTTGAAAATTTTTTGAAAAGAAAATAAAAGACTCAGATAAAATAAAACTAAACCTGTAAAGAAAAGGAAATTTACCTAATCTAACTAACAAGATAATCTGTCACTTGTCCAAACTCGAACAATCCCAGGCAACGATGCCAAAAACATGGTGCACGAATTCCCACACTTTGTACAAATGAACCAGCAAGAGCACTGGGTTGTCCAAGTAATACCTGAGTGAGTCAGGATCGATCCCACGAGGATTGTGATTTAAAGCAAGCTATGGTTATCTTGTAGATCTTAATCAGGCAGATAGAAGAGTTGTTGGATTTGTTTAAATGCATAAAATTGGAATACGATGGAATTACTAGGTTCGATTATAAGAAGATGGTTAAGGCTTGGAGATGCTTTATTCTTCTGGATTAATTTCGGTCTTATTGTCTTCTTCAACTGTGGATGATTTCTTCTATGGCAGACTGTATGTGATTAATGACTTTTTTAAGAGATCGCTAATACTCCTCTAGATCTGAACCCCAGGGTTAGTGCGGATCCAGTCTGATTGAAGGTGAAGCTTCTGCAGTTCATTCTCCTTGGTGATCCTACTCAAAACTCCACAGAAAAGGTTGAATCTTCTAGATCAGAGGATGCTGCACCTTTGGTTCTAGCCTCTACCACAGAGACTCTAATCTCCCCATACTTTGGCTGAACTGGTGTCTCGAGAAGTCCCCAACAAAGTCATGGATTAGCTGTCTAAGAGATGTATAATCAAGCTAGTGGTTCAACGCATTCATATTGATGAAGAATGAAGATACATCTTAGAATAGAGAATCAAACACGAATTGAAATAGAATAGTAATACTTTTATTAATCCATAAAACTCAGCAGTGCTCCTGCCCTTAACCTAAAAGGTTTAGAAACTCATACTGATAGAAAATACAATGTGGAATTCAAAAATATGCTGGAAGGAGAGATCTCTAGCTATGTGATCTTCTCCCTTAAATACTAAACTAATGACTAAGGATTACATATAAAGGGTAAAACAGTCTTTTAGTGCTAAAATCCACTTATGGGGCCCACTTAGTGAGTGTTTGGGCTGAGCTTGATTGAGATCCATGTGCTAGGAGGCCTCTAGGGCGTTGAACGCTGGCTAGGGGGTCCTTCTTGGGCGTTGGACGCTGGTCTCTTCTCCCTTAGGCGCTGGACGCTAGAACAGGGCAGGAAGCTGGCGTTAAACGCCTGTTTTGGGCCTTCAATTCTGAAGCAAAGTAAGGACTATTGTATATTGTTGGAAAGCTCTGGATGTTAGCTTTTCATAGCCATTAAGGACGCTCTATTTTGACTTCTGTAGCTCTAGAAAAGCTCTTTCGAATGCATGGAGGCCAGATTCGAACAGCATCTGCAGTGCTTTCTCTGTCTCTGAATCAGACTTTTAGTCCAACTCCTCAATTTCAGCCATAAAATACTTAAAATTGCATAAAAACACAAAAACTCAAAGTAGAATCCAAAAATGTGAATTTTGCACTAAAACCTATGAAAACTTAATAAAACTTAAACAAAACATACTAAAAACTATATGAAAATGATGCCAAAAAGTGTATAAAATATCCGCTAATCACTAGCAAATCCTAGAAAGTATGATTAGAGGAGATTTGAGTGATTAAACCCTACACACTGAGCATTTAGATTCTGTACACATCCAGTGAGGGTTCGATTACTTAATTATATGTTTCCACACCTCATATTATGTATTCTTGCAAGTTGCTTTATTTTGAATTCGAATCAATTCTTTGGATAGTGATTGCGTTGAATAATTTCATTTTTTAGCCCTATATGTCCATATTCTTACTTGGAAATTTGGTTGTTTGTTTTCACCAAATCAATAGGAAGCTAAAAATATAGATAGAAATAGATAGTATATAGTATACTTGCATGCATATAAATAGTTGCATTCAATAAGTTGTTTACCCTTTGATCATTCTCCTTGTTTGTGTTTAGCATGAGGACATGCTATTGTTTAAGTGTGGGGAATTTGATGAGTCCATATTTGACGATAAATTTTTGCTTGAATTGGATGGATTTTATCACATAAACTCACACTTATTCACCAAAATACCATACTTTTATGATTTCTCTCTAATTTAAACCTAAATGTGAAAACATGCGTTTTTGTGCTTAAATTGATAATTTTAATTCCACTTTTATTCCATTCGAGAAGAATGGGTTGGTAGAAGTCAAAGGAAGCATGCAAAATGGGATATTTCATGAAGAAAACAAAGGAGAAGCACTCAGTCAAGTGTACATACGCACAACCCCTGTGCGTACGCACAAGTGCATAAATCAGCAAGTGTGCATACATACAACTTCCCGCGCGTATGCATGATAAACCGCTATTTCATGGTTTATCTTATGCTCAATTGAGTGATTTTTATCAACTCTTTACCCACTTATTCATACTATTTGTATGGTTTTATGTTTTCCTTCCTGATTTTGTGCTATGATTGAAAACATGTTTCTTTGATCTTAATTTAGCTAATTTTAGTCCTCTCTTATTACCATTCGATGCCTTGATATGTGTGTTAAGTGTTTTCAGAGATTATAGGGCAGAAATGCCTTAGAGGATGGAAAGGAAGCATGCCAAAGTGGAAGGAATACAAGAAGTTGAAGGAACTGCAAAGCTGTCAGCCTAACCCTCTCGCACTAAAACGGTCATAACTTGAGCTACAAAGGTCCAAATGATGCGGTTCCAGTTGCATCAGAAAGCTAACGTCCGGGGCTTCAATTTGATATATAATTTGCCATAGTGGCCGTACAGCTAGGCGACGCGAACGCATGCTCCACGCGGACGCGTCGCAGTGACAAAAAACCAGCGTGGCAGATTTCTTCTCCAGCAATTTCTGGGCTATTTTCAACCCAGTTTTTGGCCCAGAAAACACAGATTAGAGGCTATAAAGCGGAGGAATCAATTTATTCAATGATCATTAACAATATTCACACAATTTTTAGGTTTTAAATGTAGTTTTAGAGAGAGAGGTTCTCTCCTCTCTCTTAGGATTTAGGATTAGGATTTCTCTTAATTTTAGGATTACTTCTCTTGAAGTACAGGTTCACTATTCCTTTAATTTATTTTCTATTTTTATTTATTCTATTACTTTAATTATTATTTATCTTTTCAACTTGACTTATGCTACATTCATGTTATGATTTTTTTATTTAATACACATTATTGAGATATTTCAGATTTAAGATTGTTTTATTTATGTTATGAATGCTTTCAATTTATCCAAATTATTTTCATTCAAATAGATTTTCCCCTTTTGGCTTTGGTTAAGTAATTGGTAACACTTGAGTCATCAAACTCAGCTGTTGATTGAAATTGAAATTCTCTGCTGGTTAATTTGTACTCCAATAACTCTAGTCTTTCCATAAGAGTTGACTAGGACTTTAGGATTAATTTAATTAGTCCACTTGACTTAACTAAGTGGGAGCAGAATCCAATTCTCTTCACACCTGATAAGAATAACTAGGATAGGATGTCTAGTTCTTATACCTTGCCAAGAGATTTTTATTATTATCAATTTATTTTCCTTGTCATTGAAATTACTTGCCCCTTATTTTCAAAAACCCAAAAATATATCTTTTTACATAACCAATAATAAATCATACCTCCCTGCAATTCCTTGAGGAGATGACCCGATGTTTAAATACTTCGGTTATTTATTTTTATTGGGTTTGCTTTAGTGACAAACAAAACTTTTGTAAGAAAGGAATTCTTGTCGGTCTAGAAGCTATACTTACAACGGGAATTTATTTGTGAAAATTCTAGATCGCGTGAGAGTTTCGTTCTTCAAAATGGTGCCATTGCCGGGAAATTGCAAACGTGTGCCTTATTATTGGTTATTGTAAATGTTTACTTTTAAATTGATTTTTTCGAAAAAAAATTCAGATTTTTATTTTTAAATTTTTATCTTATCTTATCTTAATTTTAAATTTCAAAATTCAAATCCTTTTCAAAAAAGCATATCTTTTTCAAAATCTTATCTTATCTTATTTTAAAAATCAAATTTCAAATTTCAACATTTAAATTCCAAAATTCAAAATTCAAAATTCAAAATTTAAATTTAAAATTTTAGAAATCAAACCTTTTCAAAATTTAAATCTTTTTCAAATCTTTATCTTATATTGTTGACTTTTTCAAAATTCAAATTTCAAAAATTTAAAATTCAAATTTCAAATTTCAAATTTCAAATTTCAAAAGTCAAATTTCAAAATTTAAAATTTCAAAACCTTTTAATTTAAAAACTTATCTTCTCTTACCTAACTTATCTTATCTTTTCTAATCTTAAAATCAAATTTTTTTCAAAACTTTTCTCTTATTTATTTTATTTTATTTTATTTTATTTTCCTTTGCTTGTTTATTTGTTTTTGCTTTTAATTTTTATTAGCTACTATGAATTCTCACCCCTCTGGTTTCAAGTTTGGTTCCAATATTGCTGTAAGAAATGGAAACTATAATGAAAATAGGCATCAAGGTTGGAAAAATCAAAGATGGGAGGAGCCACAAGGATTTGATCAACCCTCTTGGCAACAACCCCCTCCAATGCTCTATAACCAACAAGTCCCCACCATATGCTTATGAACTACCTTCTCAACACAACTCTGGACTACCATACTCACAAGCACCTTACCACCAAACACCCCCATATGACCCTAATCCTTATCCACCACACCAACCACCATATGAACCACACCTAGAACCACCACCTCAATATTCACAATCTCCATGTCCTTATCAAGAAGAACCACCTCCGTATTACGAGCCATCTCTCCCAACAAATAAACCGTCCTATCCACCCCAACCTCCATTGGATAACAACACACTCATCTCTAATATCATTGGTCTCACCTCTACACTCCAAAATCATATATCCGGTATGAACCAACCCTCTACCTCCAATATTGAACCCTCAAGCTCTAGTGCACTTCCTTTTCAACCACATAATAATCTTCCCATCCCATCACCACCCTCCATGGAAGAGCACCCACATCCATCAATCCAAGAGCAAGATGATCCTAGTTATGCTATTGATATGGAACAAGAAAGAAGGAATCATCTTCGCGAATCCATACTTCATAAAAAGCTAGAAGAGGCCCTACAGATGAAGGTAGTGGAGACCCTTGAAGTTGAAGGAGTGGTTGAAGAATTAGTGAAGGAAGACATCAAGGAGGAGTCTGATCTTGTCTTAGAGCAATAGGAGGCCCAAAAGGTGAAGGTGGAAGAAACCCTTGCAGATGTAGGAATGGTTGAAAGGAGCTGTCATGGAAAGGAAATCATCAAGGATAAGTACAATTCAATACTAAAACAACTGGACAAAGCAGCAATTATTGAAGAAGAAGAAGAGATTGAATTGGAAGAAAGCTACCAAGAGGAAGAGGTTGATATTGAAGAAGCTTGCAAAGAGGTGGAAATTGTTAAAGAAGAGCACAAGGAAATTGAGCTGGAAATCACCCTGCCAAAGTTGTTGGAGACCTCTCCCCCAAAGCCATCACCATCCATCCCTTCATTCAAGTGGGTAAATATCTCATCTCTAACCTTAATTAGCTCACTTGAATATGCTTTCCTTGAGACAGATGGTCAGCTTAGACCTCTTTGTGGCTATAAGAGCAAGCGGGAGATGGTCAGTGGTAGGAATTGTCATGCAAGGTTCAATATGGTTGCATGCTCCAAATTGAAGTACAAAGGTTGGTATAAAGCTCAACTGAATGGGTCTAGGAAGTTGTTTGGCTGCTTTAGTGAGAATTCAAATTACTTATCACCCGGTTGGAACAAAGATGGTCAACAAGAATACGGGTGCAAAAGCAAGGTTTGGGACCCCAGAATTCATTCTGGCAATCAACACTCTTGGGGCCTTGTCACTTGCTTTAACCTGCTTGAAGGCTTTCTACGCCAAGTTTGGGATCCCGGAGGCCATTGGAACCACAAACATTGGTGGAGATTCCTGGATGAGTTCAAGCACAAGCCACCATAACAAAGGACTCCCCAAATGTCCAACTTAAGGACTTTAACTAAAGTGCTAGTTGGGAGACAACCCACCATGGTATGATCGTTCCTTTTCTTCAATTTTGATTTTATTTCGTTTTGTTTGTTTTTGAATTTTATTTTATTCTATTTTCATTGAACCTGGAATTATTCATAGCATCCACACTATCATTGCATTTTGAATCCTGCGTAAAAAAAAAATACGCACGTGACGCGTAAGCGTCGCTATCGCGTAAGCGTCGCTGACGCGTCCGCGTCACAGTTGCTTTGGGAAGAAAAGAAAGTTGAACAGAAAGTCACGTGAAAGCGTGGCTGGAGGCGCGCCTTAGGCATAACCATGCCCACGCGACCGCGTCAACGACGCGGCCGCGTCGTTTGCGAAATAGCCTTCCTACGCGTCCACGTCACCCACGCGAACTCGTGACCCTAAAAAATCGACGTAAAGAGGTGTATGGCAGAAAGTTATGATGGAGTGGGGCTAGTACTGTGTTAGAGGCACAAAATCACCCCACGCGTACGCGTCCCTGACGCGTGCGCGTCATTTCGCTTTCAGACCACCCACGCGTACGCGTCGCATGGTGAAAACAGATCTCACGAGCACGCGTGCCTTGCGCCCGCGCGTTACGTCCCGATTTTACACTCCCTTCTCCTTTCTTTCTTTATTCTCTTTATTGCATTTAATTACTTTTCCTTTTTCAACAATTCTTCTCTTTCATACTTAGTTATTTATGGTTTCTTTCTTTTTTTTTCTCCATGCATTATTTTATATTGGTGTTGGAGATTTATTTGGGTCATATATTATTATACTTGAGCTTTTGGATATCATCAAGAGTGCTTTGACAATTAATATTAATTTTTAGGTTGCATGCATGTTCAGATTTAATATTTTTCCTAACATATTTTACATGCATACCAAGTGTTTGTGAAAATACCCGTATGGCATTGTGCATTTTTAATTACCATATTCTTCTACTCCACTACCTGTTTTTCACAAAACCCTTGCAACTCTTTTTATTCATTGAAATTAATTGTCAATACAAACGTGATTAGTTTGTTACGAGTGATAATACATTTTTATTGATGCTTGATCTGTACTACTCATGCCCTTGCCAGCATGCTAATCAACATCTTGCATCTACTTACCATAATATGCCCTTGCTATATTTCCATTGATGAACTGATCACATGTAGTCGCGACCATGTGTTCACGACATCCTTCTTTACCTTGGTATTAATTATCACTTATAATGTCCTCCTCTTTGCTTTAACCCTTGATTTTACATGTTACCTTCCTTTTTCCTCTTCAGGATGGCCACCAAGAAGGATAAAGAGAAAGCTACTCCCAAACCACCGGCAAGGAAAGGAACAAAAAGAGCACTAGCTGTGGAGCCACCCGTCCACTTGTACATCTTAGCATGCACCGAGGACGGTGCAATCTTTAATTGTGGGGAGGTCGATACCGATCTCCATGGGTTAGTTATTTTCTTCTCAACACCAATGTCTTATTTTCTTAGTTCATTGTTGCATCTGCATATTTGATTACATGTTTTCTTGATTTTACACATTTAGTTACTACTTGGTTGAAGTAATATTTTCTTTTTTCAAGAAATTTTTTATAGTATTTCACTAATTTATATTGAAAAATATTTTGTTAAATTTGTTGGAAGTTGTATTTGGAACATAGTTTAGAGCTAGAAACATACAACCTGTAAGACTTGAGCCTAATTACATGGTTACATTATTTAACCATAAATTTTTATTCTTGTGTGTTTTCTTCCCTATGATTGCAATCTTTGCTTTGTTCCATTCTATATGTCCACTATTTAGTGTATTTACATGCTTGCATATGATTGAGGCCATTATTTGATTTTTACTCACTTATCCCAAATAAGCCTACCCTTTAAATTATCTTTGTTAGCCACTTTGAGCCTTTTAATCCCATTTATTCTATATTTTACCACATTACTAGCCTTAAGCGGAAAAACAATTAAATATCCCAATTGAATCTTTGGTTAGCTTAAGATAGAAATTGTGTGTTAATTAAGTATGGGAGAATTGTGGAACATGAGTTAATAAGAGAATGTGTTATGTTTTTACTTTGATAAAATATTGGGAATTTATGTGAGACCAGAAAAAATAAAAAATCCATGTGCATTGATAAGTTATGTTTATTTTTCTATTAAAAAAAGAAAAAAAGAAAAAAAAGAAAAAAATATATATACTCAATAAATAAGTAAATAAATAAGGAGACAAAATTACCCCAATGCTAAGTTAAGTTAAGGAAAAGATCAATGCATATGTGATAAAAATTAAAAGAAAGGTTGATGCATAAGTATGAGATGAAAAAGTGGGAATTATGGGTAGCTAGGCATGAATTAGAAGTACATAGAATATGTGTATAGGTGAAGAGCTTAGGTTAATTAAAGATTCAATTTATAGCTCACTTAGCCATATATATATACATTTACCCTTACCTTAGCCCCATTACAACCTTGAAAAGACCTCATGATGTTTGTATTGGTACATTAAATACTTGTTGATTGGTTAGATGAAGAAAAAAATTTAGAAAGCATGATTAGAGAAGAGTAGAGTGAATTACCCTATACATTTGAGTGATTAGAGTGCATATACACTACCGGTGAGGGTTCAATACTTGATTCTATGTTCCCTGCTTTCATGAGCTATCTTCTTACAAGTTTACTTGTCTTTTATTGTATGATTTGGATTAGTGGAATTTGATTTATATTTGTCTTGGAGAACTTGTTTACTTTTAACTAAGTAGATAGAAACATCTTAGCATGTAGTTGCATTCATATACATAGGTTGCATTTCATACATTTTACCATTCCTCTTCACTCCTTTATAGCTTCTCTTGAGCTTAGCATGAGGACATACTAATGTTTAAGTGTGGGGGGGTTGATAAACCACTATTTCATGGTTTATCTTATGCTCAATTGAGTGGTTTTTATCAACTCTTTACCCACTTATTCATACTATTTGCATGGTTTTATGTTTTCCTTCATGATTTTGTTCTATGATTGAAAACATGTTTCTTTGATCTAAATTTAGCTAATTTTAGTCCTCTCTTATTACCATTCGATGCCTTGATATGTGTGTTAAGTGTTTTCAAAGATTACTGGGCAGGAATGGCTTGGAGGATGGAAAGGAAGCATGCAAAAGTGTGAAGGAATACAAGAAGTTGAAGGAACTGCAAAGCTATTAGCCTGACCCTCTCGCACTAAAACGGTCATAACTTGAGCTAAAGAGGTCCAAATGATGCGGTTCCAGTTGTGTTGGAAAGCTAACGTCTGGGGATTCGATTTGATATATAATTTGCCATAGTGGCCGTACAGCTAGGCAATGCGAATGCGTGCTCCACGCGGATGCATCGCAGTGACGAAAAACCAGCGTGGCAGATTTCTTCTCCAGCGATTTCTAGGCTGTTTTTGACCCAATTTTCGGCCCAAAAAATACAGATTAGAGGCTATAAAGCGAAGGAATCCATTCATTCAATGATCATTAACAATATTCACACAATTTTTAGGTTTTAAATGTAGTTTTGGAGAGAGAGGTTCTCTCTTCTCTCTTAGGATTTAAGATTAGGATTTCTCTTAATTTTAGGATTACTTCTCTTCAAGTACAGGTTCACTATTCCTTTAATTTATTTTCTATTTTTATTTATTATTAACAATATTCACACAATTTTTAGGTTTTAAATGTAGTTTTGGAGAGAGAGGTTCTCTCTTCTCTCTTAGGATTTAAGATTAGGATTTCTCTTAATTTTAGGATTACTTCTCTTCAAGTACAGGTTCACTATTCCTTTAATTTATTTTCTATTTTTATTTATTCTATTACTTTAATTATTATTTATCTTGACTTCTTGACTTATGCTACATTCATGTTATGATTTTCTTATTTAATACACATTATTGAGGTATTTCAGATTTAAGATTGTTTTATTTATGTTATGAATGCTTTCAATTTATCCAAATTATTTTCATTCAAATAGATTTCCCTTTTTGGCTTTGGTTAAGTAATTGGTAACACTTGAGTCATCAAACTCAGCTGTTGATTGAAATTGGAATTCTCTGCTGGTTAATTTGTACTCCAGTAACTCTAGTCTTTCCATAGGAGTTGACTAGGACTTGAGGATTAATTTAATTAGTCCACTTGACTTAACTAAGTGGGAGCAGAATCCAATTCTCTTCACACCTGATAAGGATAACTAGGATAGGACGTCCAGTTCTTATACCTTGCCAAGAGATTTTTATTATTATCAATTTATTTTCCTTGTCATTTAAATTACCTGCCACTTATTTTCAAAAACCCAAAAATATATCTTTTTACATAACCAATAATAAATCATACCTCCCTGCAATTCCTTGAGAAGACAACCCGAGGTTTAAATTCTTCAGTTATTTATTTTTATTGGGTTTGCTTTAGTGAAAAAAAAAACTTTTGTAAGAAAGAAATTCTTGTCGGTCTAGAAGCTATACTTACAACGGAAATTTATTTGTGAAAATTCTAGATCGCGCGAGAGTTTCATTCTTCAATGCACAAGTGGAAAAATTAGCAAGTGTACGTACGCACACATCTGTGCATGTGCACAAGTCCTAGCACGTGACTTCATTAAAATGTTACGTGGCTTGTGAATTTGGGGCATTCTTGGCCCAATTTTTGGAGTTGCTAAAGCCTTTTGGAGTGCTATATCAAAGGGAAATAAACACACATCAAGAGAGCTCACTTTTAGATAGAAAGCATTAGTAGGAGTAGGAGTAGTGTAGATTAGAAAATTCTCTCTTAGAGATTTCTTAATTTTGCTCATTTTTATTGTAAGTACTCTTCAATTTCCTCTTTAGTTACACTACTTTTGCTACTTGTCTTATGGTTCAAGTTATTTTGTTAATATATGCAATTTTGATTTCTTGAATATTTTTATTATGAATTTCATGTTTTATGATTTCTACTTGCTTGATTGGATGTTTATTGTTGATTTTGTGAATAGTTTGGTTATAGTTTTCATTTTCCTTTGTAATTTTACATGTTTTGCTTTTATGCGCACAAGGTGTTTGTGAAAATGCCAACTTTATATTTTCAGTATATTTTCACACCTTGCCTTGGGAAATGAGTTCCTACGATACTAGAGTCATAATGTCTGACATTTAGTGGTAATTCTTGGGTAGCTAGTTGGCCCGTTTTTCCATTGACGTTAGCTCTTTACCAAGCCAATTGGTAAGTTAGCTAGGACTTATAGATTAAGGTCAATTATTCTTGCTTGACTTACTCCTCGATGCAAGGGGTTGACGAAGTGAGATTGATTCATCATAGTTGCCATAGTTGTAGTTATGACGATGATAGAATTCCTTAATTCTCATTCGCAAGTCAAGGCTATTTTATGCTTTTATCGCATTTTCACTTAGTTTTGATCTTAGTTCCTTTTCACTTGCATAAATTTCCTTTTTGATCATTTTAGTTCTTTATTTCTTAGTTCTTGTAATTTTTTGTTCCTTGATTCAAAACCCCCGTATCTTCACAACCAAGAGTGTGCATCTTAATTGCATTGTCCGAGGGAGATGACCCGGGACTTCAAACTCCTGGTTATTATTTGTTTTGTATTGTGACAAATCCTTGAATTTAAACTTTGATTGAGAGGATCGATTGTCGGTTTGGACTATGCTATTAACGGAATTATTTTGTCTAAATTTCGAATCGGCATAATCTTCTCTATCAGTACGCATGACCCCTGTTTTGCTAAAAATGTGATTTTTGAGTTTTTAAGTACTTCTCTAGCATTCTAAACCTCTGTAACTACTGTTTAAGATCCTCTAGCTAGTATTTAGGCTTTGGGACAAGGGAGAGTACAATGAGTGGACCTCATTGGTTATTTTCTGTTATGAGATTAGAGACGGTGACTTAGACTTGGGAAGTTATGTGGATGGAATAACTAGAACAAATCGGTGGAGTGTTGCGTTGATAATGAATTGAGAAAAATGAAAGATTGAGGTTGTTGAAACTGATGAGAATGATAGTGATCACTGAAATTGAGTAATATATTATTGATGTACTATGATTGGTAAGTTGCTATATACCTAGCAAGGACGCGTCGTCGGTGTAAGGACGGTGATTAATTCCTCTTGTGTTGAGATGTGGGGTCTGAGGCAGTCTCCTACCTGCATCCTTTTTCGTCACAGGAGTGTAGTCAGGCACTATATCCCGTAAGAGTGTGATAGAGCTCTATATCCCAGGGTGCAATTTATATACGTGACAGAAAGGTGACATTCCGAGGGGATGTGTTGGGTTGGCAGTTGAACCGACAAGTGATATCACGACCAATAGGATAGGCATTCATTATTTGCATTCTTATGTATTTTTTGCTTTGTTTTCTTGCATCATGCCAACATTTCTATAACATCTTAATTGCTAATTGGATTACTTGCGGTATATGCTATGCACTTGTATTTTACTTGCTTGCATCTATCGGTGTTTTCTGCTGGGATCGAGGAGGTTCGATAGGCGGTGGCGATGGGATCACATGGAGGATAGGTTGGTGAAGGCTGTGTGATGCGTGAGCATCTTACAACCATTTTTTACTTGTTTTCCAGTTAAATTTAGTTAGAATTTAGCAAGTTTAATTATGTTTTAGTGTTAAAATCCTCTTTTGATGTTATTTTGAGTTGTTTTAGTGTTTTTATTATTTCAGGTGAAATTGGATCAATTTGGTAGAGTTTTGGGTAAAAAAGAGAATTTTCAAAGTTGCCCCCTTGGGCGCTAAACGCCTAGCCAGCAACCAGCGAACTCAGAAGGCATTATGCCCCTTTTGGGCATTAAAAGCCCAGCTGGTGTTTAGGGCGAGGCAATCTGAACCGAATACTCACTCAAGGAGCATCTCTAGTGGATTTAGCTCTTAGTTATTATCTTATCTTTTATTTTTGTAACTTTTAATTACAAAAAAATCTTTTAGGTTGAGGATTTATTATTTTATTTTAATTTCAAATCAAATTAGGCTAGTTATAAAAGGAAAAAGATTCACCCTTTAGGGGATCTTCTCACTTCTGCACATTTCACTTTTGAGAACCCTTGTTTTTTCTGTAAGTCATGAGCCACTAAACCTCCTCAGTTAAGGTTAGGAGCTCACTTTATTTCTATGGATTAAGACTATTGCTTTTCTATTTTAATTAATGTATTGATTCAGTTTCAAAGATTTCTTTCGTTCTTCATCTTATGAATTTGGGTAGAAGGACAGTATAACCCTTATTCTATGTGTTATTGTGATTCTTGAAAGATTTATCTCGCTTGAACAATAGCTTGAAATCAAATTCCTCCTAAATTGCTAATTACTTGGACTAATCGCGATACGTGACATATAATCTTCTTAGCTTTGGATAGTTAGGGTTTTTATGGCCATAAACTAGAATTGAACTTAACCCTCTAATCTAAATTAAGTGACCAAGACATTGGCAATTGATTTGGGTTAGGGTTTGGTCAATTACAATTTGCCATGAAATGAATCTTGCATAATTAAAATAGTTTGTAAGAAAACATAATCCAGCTAAATAAACAACTCCAAAACCTTAACTTCTTTCTCCTATAGATTTCACCTCACTTTTATTGTTTACTTTCTTACTTTCTGAATTTCTATTTAATGCGTTTTATAACCCTCAAAACACAACTTTCTACTGGCCTGACTATGTGAGTCATTTGACCATAGTTGCTCATTCTATCAATCCTCGTGGGATCGACCCTCACTCATTTGAGGTATTACTTGGTACGACCTGGTGCACTTGCCGATTAGTTTGTGGATATAGAAAATCCGCACCATATTTTTGGCCCCGTTGCCAGTGATTGACTATGATTGACAACTACTAGTTGTCTGATTGCTTAGATTAGATGTTTTATTTTATTTTATTTTATTTTATTTTTAAAATTAAGTTTGGTGCTTTTAATTTTTAGTCTTGTTTGTTTTTGTTCTTAAATTTTTTAATTCTTAGCTTTATTTTATTTAGAATTTTTTCTCTTTAAATTTTGAAATTAAGTTTGGTGTCCCCCTTTAATGATTCTATTTTAATTTTTTCTGATTAATTTTCTTTTTTCTATTCTCGAAATTACTAGCTTATCTTTCTTTATTGATTTTTGAATTTCTAGTATTAATTATTTAGTTTGTTTTATTTTATTTCATTTACACGGGATACCTCACTGAGAATTCTCTGCACTCTGACATTGAGATTCTCATTTTTCTCTGTTTTCTATTTGTTTATAGGCAGAAACAGGAACAAAAAACCCCTTCTTGATTTCAATCATGAACCAGAAAACAGGAACAAAGAACCCCTTGATATGGCATTTGCAACAAACTAGAGCTTACAAAGCCAGTGAGAATCTCAATGACACTTTTGAAAAAGAAGCTGAAGAGCTCACCATGGACCCCAATGCTACTGTTGAGAATCCGAATGATAATGAGCATCCTAGAAGGATGCTTGGCTCATACACAGCGCCCACCCCTGATTTCTATGGGCACAGTATTGTGGTAACCCCTATAGGTGGAAACAACTTTGAGCTGAAGCCATAATTGATCACTTTGGTGCAACAAAACTGTCAGTTTCATGGACTCCCGTAGAAAGATCTAAATTTGTTTATTTATAATTTCCTACAGATCTATGATACTGTGAAGACTAAAAAAGTGAATCCGAATGTCTATAAACTGATGCTCTTCCCATTTGCTGTAAGGGATAGAGCAAATTGATGAACAAAAATCTTATGCCGGTATAGAAATTAGCAATGAATCCAATCGTGAGTATAGTCTAATCGACACGCAAATATCGCATCAAACAATTCTAAAATTTATGACCGAGAGTGTTGATCCCGGGTCGTTCTCCCTAGGAATTGCCTTAGAATGCACATCATTGATTAGGAAGTCTTTTGTGTTTTTGAGAGTTGGTGCAAGAATTCAAACTAACAAAAGTAAACAACAATTAATTGTGATTAAAGCCTTGGCCAAGGGTGAGTATTGGAAGTTCCATCATTGTAGTTTCTGTCAATTGCGATAAGAATTGATTGTTGCTTCACTTACTTAACCCCCTAATAATAGAGGAAAGTCAAGTGAAAGTAACTAAGTTGAGTCACAAGTCCTAGCCTAACCCTAGGGAAGTCTAGCTTTAGTGCACTCCAAGTCAATTAGCAATTCTCAATTCCTAATCAACAATTGATATCCACTACTCAAGTGTCTCCAATAACTCAACCCCTAAGCCAAGTAAGAGAAATCTACTCCATATCTAGGGTTGTCAATTTCACAAATAATTGGTAGGCAATCATAGAAGACATGATGAAATTGATAGAAAAGAATTGAATTAAAGCTATCTAATTCAAGCAATCATCAACAATCAAGCAATTGAATGAAATTCCTCAATTCATTAATCAAAATTCAAAGTAACAAGGTCACAAATCTAGATCCAAGTGAATGAATTAAGAGAACACTAATGGAGAGTAGAAGAAGAGTAGATCTACAACTTATATCAAAGTAAAAGTGAATTAGCAATGGATTTCACCAAGAAATCAAAGGAGAATTACAATGGAGAGAGTAAAATCCTAGAGAAAAGTTGGAGTTTCTCACTCTAAAAGCCAAAATGTAACTGGTGCACGAAATTGTGATGTCCAGGCTCGAACAATCCCTGGTAATGGTTCCAAAGCTTGGTGCTTTGATCTTAATTCATAATTGTCACAACTTCGATACAACTAACCAGCAAGTGCACTGGGTCGTCCAAGTAATACCTTACGTGAGTAAGGGTCGAATCCCACGGAGATTGTTGGTATGAAGCAAGCTATGGTCACCTTGTAAATCTCAGTCAGGCAGATATAAAGTGATAATGGTGTTTTCGAATATTATATAATAAAATAGGGATAGAGGTACTTATGTAAATCATTGGTAGGAATTTCAGATAAGCGAATGGAGATGCTTTTCGTTCCTCTGAACCTCTGCTTTCCTGCTATCTTCATCCAATCAGTCTTACTCCTTTCCATGCTTTATGCAAGGGCATCACCGTTGTCAGTGGCTACATCCCCTCCTCTTATGCATAAATCCACTTCCGGAGCCCACTTGGTGTGTGTTTGGGCTGAGCCTGAGTGTTGCACGTGCAGAGGCCATTTGTGGAGTTGAACGCCAGTTTCTGTGCCAGTTTGGGCGTTCAACTCTGGTTTTGGATCCTTTTCTGGCGCTGGACGCCAGATTTGGGCAGAGAGCTGGCATTGAACGCCAGTTTACGTCGTCTATTCTTGGCCAAAGTATGGACTATTATATATTGCTGGAAAGCCCTGGATGTCTAATTGTCTAATGGTCCTAATCTCCCTAATCCTTGGTCTTCTTATGCTCTTCCCGCCAGAATTTTGCCCCAAAACAGGGCCTGCCACTGCCTGAAATCGCTAGTCACGTTTTCCTCTTAAAAAATCACGTGCGGCCATCGGCGCGTACGCGCACAGTACGCGTACGCATTCCTGGGGCTTTTTGCGATCCAAGCGCAGGCGCGCGGTACGCGTGTGCATCCAAAGATTTTTGGCCCAGCCATATAAGCGCGCCAGCTTCTCGTTTCGGCTCCACTGTGCCGGCTCTGAGGGTGCACATCCGCACGTACGCGTACGGTGCACATGCGCGCCCATGCCCAAATTCCAAAACTCTAATTTTTTCCAGGCTCCTTCCATTCATGCATGCTTCCTTCATCCCTCTTAGCCATTTTTGCCCTATAACTTATGAAACTACTTAACAAATGGGTCACTGCATCGAATGGTAATAGAGGAGGATTACAATATATCAATTCTAAATGTAAAAGAAGCATGTTTTCATCTATAAGGTAAAATTAGGAAAGGAACACAAAATCATGCATTTTTATATGAATAAGTGTGGAAGACCATTGATAAAACCCTCAAAATCTATACATGATAAACCCTAAAAACGGGGTTTATCAACCTCTCCACACTTAAACTATAGCATGTTCTCATTCTAAAGGAAAGCAAAAGATCAAAGGATCACAAGAGGATGAGATTCATGGAATGCAATCTACTTACATGAATGCAACTAGGGTGTATGCTACTATCTACTTGGTCAAGAGCAATTCAATCTTCATAGAACATATATATATGCACATAGGGCAAGATGATGGGCAATGTATGAACTCTACCAATTTTAGTCATCAAAGTGAAATATGCATGCGTTGCATGAAGAACGCTCGCGAGAGCCAGGAACAAGGTATTGAGCTTCGAAACCCTCACCGGAAGTATTTCCACTCTATTCGCTCGGTATATAGGGTTGATCACTCAATCCTCCCCTACTTCAAGCTCTTCCAAAATTTGTTCTTCCTCTAACCAATCAACAATTATTCTATGCATGCATACATATATCATGAGGTCTTTCCTTAGGTTGTAATGGGGTTAGGGTTAAGGTAGGGTTATATGTTTGGCTAAGTGGACTAAAAATTGAATCCTTTGATTAACTTAAGCTCCCCTCCTAACCTATATAACATCCTATACAATTAAGTACTAACCTAACTACCCATTCCTCACCTTTTCACATACTCATGCATTTACTTTTGATCATTATACATATGCATTGATTTGTTTTTAAGTCTTACTTTAGGGCATTTTGTCCCCCTTTTTTTCTTTTCTTTTCTTGCTTTGTTTGTTTTTTCTCTTTTTTTTTCTTTTTTTTTTCATTTCTCTTTTTGTTTTGTCTCTTTTTTTTTTTTCAACGCATATGGCCTACACATTTGGTCAACCCATGAGTATGTATCTACTTCCCAATATTTTTAACAAAAACAACATCATGCTTCTTACCTCAACCAATGTCCCCCTCCCCCCTCTGTTTCCCCACACTTGAATGACACATTCACTCTAGCCTAAGGTATTCAAAGATTCAAATAGGGACAATAATGGTTTTCTACTTTTGGCTTGTGATGTGCTAAAATTAAGAATAAGTGGGTTAAGCGTAGGCTCAAAGTTGGTTGCAAGGGTTGTTATAAGGTAAGGTCATTTGGGTAAGTGGACAAGTGAATTGATGGCCTCAATCATGTACATGCATTCATACATATAACAATAGACATATAGAGTTAAACAAATCAAGGATCACAATCATAGAGAGAGGGCAATGTACACAAGAAGGAAGGTAAGTGGCTAGAATATGTAGCCACGTAATTAGGCTCAAAACTCACTTGCTTGTGTTCTTGGCTCAAAATTCATGTTCCAAATTACATTCTTCAAACAAGCTTAGCATAAAAAATTTTCAAAATCGGTATGGTTGCCCTAAAGTGCTAGTTTCCTAGGAAAGAAGTCATTACTCTAACCAAGTGGACTTATTAAGATATAACTATCATGCAAAGGATGTCAAAAAGTGAAAAACCTAATCATGCAATCTATCCTAATTAATAAAAGAAATTC
The DNA here is from genome assembly GCF_000816755.2 of Arachis ipaensis. NCBI lineage: Eukaryota > Viridiplantae > Streptophyta > Magnoliopsida > Fabales > Fabaceae > Arachis > Arachis ipaensis. The sequence goes on along the minus strand of NC_029791.2, from coordinate 94,437,375 downwards.
AAAATTTATTTGGGTATTACCTATGGAGACCGGTCGGCTGGCCGACCTCCCCACACTTAGAAGTTGGCACGGTCCTCCGTGCGTTGAGTGAGACGCAGTGGTTTATCAGCTTTTGAGTGTCCATTATCTTCTCCATTATCGCTATCTTCATTGTCGGTGCCGGTGGACGTGGAGATTTCTGGTTCTTCCATAGATGGTGCTAGACAACTTAGAAGCTTCTTGACAAAAGTGTATCGGCGTTAGTTTTACCGCTCATAACGATCGAGCTTCTTGTGGAGGTCCTCTATGCGATGCAAGGATGATTTGGTGGTGTGGTTGAAGTGGTGGGAGTGCTCATGGGGATGGCTAAATTTGGATCCTCGGTGTCCGTCGGAGGGTTAAGGTATCTCCCAATTGGAATAACATTGCTGTCCATCGGGATCATGGTCCTCCGATCCTTAGTCTTTCGGGGGACACCGGCTGCGGCAACTAAGTTGGTCACTAAAGCGGGGAAGGGTAGGTTCCCTTTAGCATGGATGCGGCCCATAGGCTAGCGAATGAGATGGGGAATATGCACCGGATTCTCTGTGAGGACACACCAAACTATCAAGGCTAACTCGGCAGTGATAGATGAGACATAGTGGGCTAGAATTTGGGCCCATGCCTGAGCTTCCCTGGTGAGAAAGCGTGTGGTGATGCCCTTGGGCCGGGGTCTCATCCTTCCCCGAATCCAGAATGATTCGGGTATGGCAATGACCCTGAGGACGGGAACCCAGTCAAACTCATATTCGCATCGTGCTGAAAAAATATCTTGATATGCATCAATCCCTTCCGCTAACGGTCCGGTTTTAAGCACACTTTGAATGGCATCCTCTGTGACGGGAGCTTATCTTCGATGCACGAATACCGATGTAAGGGATGATGAGTGGTAATTGGTGTAAAATTCCACCACCCAGGACAAGTTTGCTTCACGTGGCTTCCTTAATAGGAACTCCCATTGCCGCTGCTCGATACGAGGCATCACAAGCGGAGTGACATGAGCCGGAGGAGCTAGAAGAGGCTCCACATGATAGTTCCTTTCTTTGATCAAGGGGTAGAAAAGTTCGCAGTATCGGTTGAGGAACTTGTTTGGATCCCTTGCCGGGTTGTCCTTTTCCAAAACATCAATGTTAGCAACGCTCCTTGTCTTATTGAGGAGGGGTTTGGCTCTAGGCGCTTGGTGTGCTTTGCTAGTAGACCGGGGAGGTGCCTTCTTGGATGCCTTTCCTTGGTCTCTCTTGATAACCATCCTAGAAAAGAGGGGAAAGGTGGCAAAATTAAACTCAAAGAAGCACCAAGAAATAATAATCATGCAAGTGATAAAGCATAAGAGAGTTAGTGTCGCAGATACATGACAGCTGCAACATGTAACTAAGGCAATAATGAAGACCATGGCCAAACACTAGCATGTGATGTAGGAGTGATATAGGCATGCGAGCAAGAAGCATGAGGAGCACACACTTTCAACATCAATAACAAGAGATAAGAGTTAAGGGATGAGCATGTAGGAATGAAGCAAGAAAAGTAGTAAGCTCAATGCACATATGAACAAGCAAGTGAATGAGAAAGAGCACTAAATGGAAGACACTAAGTCAAATTTAACTCAAAAAGTCATGCATGCCTTTCATCAAACATTTGGTGTGAGCAAAGGTGACAATGTAACATCCCACAAAGCATCATCAATTATCATAGCATACCACATATTGCAAGGAAAAGTAATTAATACAATCCAACTCATCAATGCAAGAGTACTCCCCACTTTTAACACCCATAAGAAAATGAAAAAGAAAGAAAATCTAACAACAAACAAAACATGAGTGAAAGCTAACTAAGAGGAAGAGTAAGGGAATGCAACTAATGAAAGGAAGAAAGAGAAGAGAGGGCTAAGCAAGAAAAAGGAAAAATGAGTAATACCTCGAGAAGAAGAAGAGAAATGGGGAATGTAAGTGAGAGAGGAGGTAATGAGCAGTACGGGAGAGGAGAGGGGAAAGAGAGGTGTGGGACCGCCGGAGGTGGTGGTTGCCACCAGTGGAGGGCGGAGGAGAGGTGGTAGAAGAGGTAGGAGGGGGAGTGGGAGTGGAGAAGAAGGATGAAGGTAAGAAGAGGGAGGAAAATTGAAAGAGAGGCGCGATACAATGTAATTGGGTCGCAAGACCGGTGCACTTGAGCCATGCACGCGTGCGCGTGCATAGGCAAAATATAGAAGGGGCGTAGACACGTCTAGTGCACGTACGCGTGAAGGGGGGTTATGTAAGTGTGCGCACGAGCGTCAGGTGCGCTTACGCGTGCGTCTTGGTTGTGCCCTCAGCACAATATGGGCACAACTTTGGCTCAACTCTCGGGAAAAAGTACTAGAAATGGTATTTACACAATCGACGCGGATGCGCACGGTGCGCTTACGCGTCGATGCACCGCGTCCAAGGGACGCGTGCGCGCGAGGTGCACACACGCGTGAGTTGAGTCAGGCGTAAGGCGCAGTGTTAGCGCAAAATTAGCACAACTCTCTGGGAAATGAACCAGAAGTGCAGATGGCACTATCAGCGTGTACGCGGCTAGTGCGCATATGCGTGCTTTGCGCGATTAGGGTCATGGACACGTACGCGCCAGGTGCGTGCACGCATGACTCGCGTTGTGCCTGGGGTTCAGCATTGGCCCAAAATTGGCACAACTCTCTGGAAAATGAGCCAGGAGCTGTGAGTGGCCTATGGGCGTGTACGCTCCTAGTGCGCCCCCCTTTTTTTATAACACACAAAAAAATGCATATCTAAAATGAATTCAGTGGGTAAACAAGCCAAAGGGGTCAAAAACACCCAAAACTCCATGCAATACCTAAAATAGGGTGTTTTTCTATAACACAATCAATCCATTTATTGAAAAAAATCAATGCAAATCTTCATGAACAATTTATCTAAGGTAGCCACAATCAAATCTAACCAAACAATACTCTAGCTAAGCAATCACAAAACAATGAAGAATTCAAGAATTATATACAAAAGGGGCAAAAAGATAGATCTCACCATGGTGGGGTGTATCTCACCATGGTGGGGTGTCTCCCACCTAGCACTTTTGTTTAATGTCCTTAAGTTGGACTTTCACTAGCTCATTGCTCTTTGCCAAGAGGTGCATCTTCTAAGAGGAATACCTCAATCTCCTTGTTGCTCTTCATTTGCTCACCAAGATACAACTTGAGATGGTGCCCATTGACCTTGAAGATATCCGGACTTGAGGGATGGCGCAAACGGTAGACTCCATAGGGTTCTGCTTTCTCCACTTGATATGGTCCTTCCCATCTTGATCTTAGTTTTCCGGGTAACAATCTCAATCTTGAATTGTAAAGGAGGACTAGATCGCCGACTCTAAATTCTCTTCTTCTTATGTTTTTGTCGTGCACGGCTTTCATTTTCTCCTTGTAAAGTCTCGAGTTCTCATAGGCTTCCCACCTCAAACACTCTAATTCCACTAGTTGAAGCTTTCTCTCAACTCCGGCCCCACCCAAACTTGGATTGCACTCCTTGACGGCCCAATACGCTCTATTCTCTACCTCCACCGGTAGGTGGCAAGCTTTACCATATACCAACCGAAAGGGGCTCATGCCAATTGGTGTCTTGTATGCCGTTTGGTATGCCCATAGTGCATCGATAAGCTTGGCGCTCCAATCTTTTCTATTGGGCTTCACAATCCTCTCCAATATGCGTTTAATCTCCCGATTGAAAATCTCGGCTTGGCTGTTTGTTTGTGGATGGTAGGCCGTAGCCACTTTATGTATGATGCCATATTTCGTCATTAGCCCTTCCATTCTCTTATTGCAAAAATGTGAGCCTTGGTCGCTCACGATTGCTCGTTGTGACCTAAATCTATAAATGATGTTATTTCTCACAAAGAAAAGGACCACATTAGCATCGTCCGTCCGGGTGGGTATCGCTTCCACCCATTTGGACACATAATCAACGGCTAGTAGAATGTAGAGAAAACTATTAGAATTTGGGAATGGCCCCATGAAGTCGATACCCCACACATCAAAAATCTCACAAAATAGCATGGTTTGTTGGGGGATTTCATCCTTCTTGGAGATATTACCAAATCTAAGGCATTGAAAACAAGATTTACAAAAAAGAGAAGAGTCTTTAAAGAGAGTTGGCCACCAAAATCCACAATCTAGAATTTTTCTTGCCGTTCTTTGAGGTCCATAATGGCCTCCTCCTTCGGAGGGGTGGCAAGCTTCCAAGATTGAGTGGAATTCGGTTTGTGGAATGCACCTCCGAATTACTTAATCCGCTCTACATCTCCAAAGGTATGGGTCATCCCACACATAGTATTTGGATTCGCTTTTTAGCTTATCCCTTTGATGTTTGGAGAGATTAGGAGGAAAGGTGCGAGACACCAAGTAATTTGCAATTGGTGCATACCAAGGAATAACTTCCGAGATTGCTTGCAAGCCCTCAAAGGGAAAAGAATCATTAATAGGAGTGGTATCGCCTTTGGTGTGTTCAAGGCGACTTAAGTGATCCACCACTAGGTTTTGCGAACCACTCCTATCTTTAATTTCCAAGTCAAATTCTTGCAATAATAAAACCCATCTAATCAATCTCAGTTTGGATTCCTTCTTAGCCAACAAATACTTTAACGCCGCATGATCCGAGTACACTACCACCTTGGAATCAAGTAGATATGCTCGGAACTTGTCCAAGGCAAAAACTATTGCCAATAGTTCTTTTTCGGTGGTAGTGTAGTTGGATTGGGCTCCATCTAGTGTTTTTGATGCATAGGCTATGACATATAGATTCTTACCCTTGCGTTGTGCTAAGGCGGCTCCCATGGCAAAATTTAAAGCATCACACATTATTTCGAATGGCCAACTCCAATCCGGCCCTCGCACAATGGGAGCTTGGGTCAATGCTACCTTGAGCTTGTCAAAAGCCTCCATGCACTCCTTGCTTAGATCAAACTCAATGTCCTTTTGCAACAATCTTGAGAGAGGCAATGCTACCTTACTAAAGTCCTTTATAAATCTTCAATAAAATCCTGCATGTCCAAGGAATGAACGGACTTCCCTCTCGGAAGAGGGGTAAGGCAAGCTAGATATAACATTGATCTTTGCTGGATCCAAAAAAATACCATCTTTGGAAACAATATGTCCTAAAACAATGTCTTGCCCAACCATGAAATGGCACTTCTCAAAATTCAAGACAAGGTTGGATTTAGTACATCTTTCCAAAATTTTTTCAAGGTTATCCAAGCAATGATCAAAAGAATCACCATATACCGTGAAGTCATCCATGAATACCACCATGCATTGCTCTAGAAAATCCACAAAGATCCTCATCATGAACTTTTCGAAAGTTGCCGGTGCATTACATAAGCCGAATGGCATACGCTTATAGGCATAAGTTCCAAAAGGACAAGTAAATGTTATTTTTTCTTGGTCCTCTAGAGCAATGTGTATCTGGAAGTACCCCAAATAACCATCTAAAAAGCAATAATGAGATTTACCGGATAATCGATCGAGCATTTGATTGATAAACGGAAGTGGAAAATGATCCTTTCTAGTGGCCGAGTTCAACCTTCGGTAGTCTATGCATACCCGCCAAGAGTTTTGCACCCTTGTTGCTATAAGCTCCCCGCTTTCATTCTTGATTGTGGTTACCCCGGATTTCTTTGGCACAACTTGAACGGGACTCACTGGTGCACGAAATTGGAAATCACAATTCTTCACAAATTCGCACAACTAACCAGCAAGTGCACTGGGTCGTCCAAGTAATACCTTACGTGAGTAAGGGTCGATCCCACGGAGATTGTTGGCTTGAAGCAATCTATGGTTATCTTGTAACTCTAAGTCAGGAAAATAATAAAATAATTCACTTATCAAATTTGATTGCAAGGAATAAAAGGGCAGAACACAAATTATACTTGTATGCAATGATGGAGAATATGTTGGAGTTTTGGAGATGCTTTGTCTTCTGAAATTTTGCTTTCCTCTGTTTCTGATTCACGCACGCACGTCCTCCTATGGCAAGCTGTGTGTTGGTGGATCACCGTTGTCAATGGCTACCATCCATCCTTCCAATGAAAAAGGGTCCAGGTGCGCTGTCACCGCACGGCTAATCATCTGCAGGTTCTCGATAGTACCGGAATAGGATTTACTATCCTTTTGCGTCGGTCACTACGCCCAGCACTCGCGAGTTTGAAGCTTGTCACAGTCATTCAATCCTTGAATCCTACTCGGAATATCACAGACAAGGTTTAGACTTTCCGGATTCTCTTGAATGCTGCCATCAATCTAGCTTATACCACGAAGATTCTGATTAAGAGATCCAAGAGATATTCATTCATTCTACGGTGAACGGAAGTGATTGTCAGGCACGTGTTCGTGGGGGAATGATGATGATTGTCACATTCATCACATTCATGTTGAAGTACGAATGGATATCTTAGATAGGAACACACATGTTTGGAGACCCATGCCGTCAGAGATTACAAAGTTCCGATCTAAAAAATGTCATGAGAGATCCAAAATAAGTCTCTAAAAGTTGTTTAAATATTAGACTAGTAAACTAGGTTTACAGAAAATGAGTAAACTAAGATAGATAGTGCAGAAATCCACTTCTGGGGCCCACTTGGTGTGTGCTGGGACTGAGACTTAAGCTAATCACGTGCATAGGGCTGTTTTGGGCGTTCAACGCCAGCTTTGGATCCTTTTCTGGCGTTGAACTCCAACTTGCAACTTGTTTCTGGCGCTGGACGCCAGACTGCAACATGGAACTGGAATTGAATGCCAGTTTACGTCGTCTATCCTTGAGAAAATTATGAACTAATATATATTTCTGGAAAGCCCTTGATTTCTACTTTCCAACGCAATTGGAAGCGCGCCATTTGGACTTCTGTAGCTCCAGAAATTCCATTCTGAGTACAGAGAGGTCAGAATCCAATAGCATCAGCAGTCCTTTTTCAGCCTGAATCAGATTTTTGCTCAGCTCCCTCAATTTTAGCCAGAAAATACCTGAAATTACAGAAAAACACACAAACTCATAGTAATGTCCAGAAATATGAATTTTGCCTAGAAACTAATGAAAATAAACTAAAAACTAACTAAAACATACTAAAAACTATATGAAATTAACCCCAAAAAGCGGATAAAATATCCGCTCATCACAACACCAAACTT
>NC_029791.2:94383206-94430145 GCF_000816755.2 Arachis ipaensis | reverse complement strand
GGACTTGTAGCTTTTTGCCTCTTGAATTGTTTTGGCATCTCACTTTATCCATTGAAGCTCAGAGTGATTGGCATCTATAGGAACTTAGAATTCAGATTGTGTTATTGATTCTCCTATTTCAGTATGATGATTCTTGAACACAGCTACTTTATGAGTCTTGGCCGTGGCCCTAAGCACTTTGTTTTCTAGTATTACCACCGGATACATAAATGCCACAGACACATAATTGGGTGAACCTTTTTAGATTGTGACTCAGCTTTGCTAAAGTCCCCAATTAGAGGTGTCCAGAGTTCTTAAGCACACTCTTCTTTTTTGCTTTGGACCTTGACTTTAACCGCTCAGTCTCAAGTTTTCACTTGACACCTTCACGCCACAAGCACATGGTTAGGGACAGCTTGGTTTAGCCGCTTAGGCCATGATTTTATTCTTCTAGGCCCTCCTATCCACTGATGCTCAAAGCCTTGGATCCTTTTCATTACCCTTGCCTTTTGGTTTTAAGGGCTTTGGCTTTTTCTGCTTGCTTTCTCTTTTTCTTTCTATATATATATATATTTTTTTTTTCTGCAAGCTTTGTTCTTTGCTGCTTTTTCTTGCTTCAAGAATCATTTTTATGATTTTTCAGATTATCAATAACATGTCTCATGTTCATCATTCTTTCAAGAGCCAACATATTTAACAGTCTTAAACATCAAATTCAAAAGACATATGCAGTGTTCAAGCATTCATTCAGAAGACAGAAAGCATTGCCACCACATGTAAATAATTAGAATTTTTTTCTTGTTAAAAACTCGAAATTTATTGCCTCTCATTCTAAAGATCTACTATTTTATTCATGTTTGCTGATGATGAGAAAAATAAATTATAACTTAATTGAAATTAAGATCAAAATAGGTATGTTGATTACTACTACTTATATCTACTTTCTAAGGTAAACTCATATAATGACAACTATCACAGAGTTAAAGTAAAAATTAGAATTTAACAACCTTTGTTCTGGAAAGTGGATGTTCCTCTAATCTGCGGGGTGCTTGGTCCTTCAAGAGATAATTTCTGGTGCTTCAATTCCCTTAAATCACGCCCTTGCTCCTCCTGTTCTTTAAGCAAATAGCAAAGAATGCTACTTTGTTCCTTCTGTTCTTTCTTTATTTGTTCTATAGCTTCTTGCATCTTGGTAATGGATGTTTCAAGATACTCCCAGTATTCAGATTGAGGGATTTCTGGGAGAAATTCCTGTGTTTTCTTCTTGATGGGGTCATCCTGTGCTTGTTATTTTTCCATTGATGCTTTGGTGATTGACCGCTCAACTGAGATATACTCAATTATTCCCATCCTTACTCCAGCGTCCTTGCAGAGTATAGAAATCAAGCTTGGATAAGCCAACCTAGCATCTTTGGAATTTTTGTTTGCAATTTTGTAGAATTCAGTTGAAATCAGCTGATGAACTTCCACTTCTTTTCCCATCATGATACAATGGATCATCACTGCTCTTCTAATAGTGACTTCAGAATGGTTGCTAGTGGGCAGTAGAGAATGCCCAATGAAGTCGAGCCATCCTCTGGCGACTGGTTTGAGATCTTCTCTTTTGAGTTGATTTGGGACACCCTTCGTGCTGGTGGTCCACCTGGCTCCAGGGATACATATATCCTCTAGAATCTTATCCAGGCCCTTGTCTGTTCTCATCATTCTCCTATTGAAGGAGTCTGGATCATCTTTCAGCTGAGGTAGCTTTAAGATCTCCCTGATCTTGTCAGGGTGGGTATGAACAATCGTTCCTCTGACCAAGGTCCGATAGTCATAGATAGCAGATCCAGATAGTCTTTGCCTGTCTGTTTGCCACATAGTAGCATAGAACTCCTGGACCATATTCCTTCCCACTTTCATTTCAGGATTAGCTAGGATCTCCCAGTTCCTGATTTGGATTTGCTCCTGGATCTCCGGATATTCATCTTCTTTCAGATCGAATCTAACTTCCGGGATCACTGATCTTAGACCAATTATTTTGTAATAATGGTCTGAATGTTCTTTAGTTAAGAACTTCCCAGCATCATCCAAGCTTCGTGCCCAATCCTTTCTACGGGTACTTACAGTCCGTTCCAGGATTCTTTTTAGTTCTCTGTTAGAGACTTCAGCTTGCCCATTTTTCTGTGGATGATATGGAGTCGCCACCTTGTGGCGAATCCCATACCGGACCATGGCAGAGTAAAGCTGTTTGTTGCAGAAGTGAGTGCCCCCATCACTGATTAGTACCTTGGGGACACCAAACCTGCTGAATATATGTTTCTGGAGGAATTTCGGCACTGTTTTAGTATCATTGGTGGGTGTGGCAATGGCCTCAACACATTTTGATACATAGTCAACTGCCACCAGAATATAAGTGTTTGAGTATGATGGTGGGAAAGGCCCCATGAAATCAATACCCCATACATCAAACAACTCGATCTCCAAGATTCCTTGTTGAGGCATGGCGTAACTGTGAGGCAAATTACCAGCTCTCTGGCAACTGTCACAGTTACATACAAACTCTCGGGAATCTCTGTAGAGTGTAGGCCAGTAGAAGCCACATTGGAAGACCTTGGTGGCTGTTCGCTCACCTCCGAAATGACCTCCATATTGTGACCCATGGCAATGCCATAAGATCCTTTGTGTTTCTTCTTTGGGCACACACGTACGGATTATGCCGTCTGCACATCTCTTAAAGAGATAGGGTTCATCCCACAAGTAGTACTTTGCATCAGTAATTAATTTTTTCTTGTGTTGCCTGCTGTACTCCTTGGGAATGAACCTTGCAGCTTTGTAGTTTGCAATGTCTGCAAACCATGGTGTTTCCTGAATGGCAAACAAATGCTCATCCGGAAAGGTCTCAGAGATTTCAAGAGAGGGGAATGACGTCCCTTCTATTGGCTCTATCCGGGATAGATGATCAGCCACTTGGTTCTCTGTCCCTTTTCTGTCTCTTATTTCTATATCAAACTCTTGCAGAAGCAACACCCATCTTATGAGCCTGGGTTTTGAATCCTGCTTTGTGAGTAAATATTTAAGAGCAGCATGGTCAGTATACACAATCACCTTTGATCCTACCAAGTATGATCTAAACTTGTCAATGACATAAACCACTGCAAGCAATTCTTTTTCTGTGGTTGTGTAATTTTTCTGGGCATCATTTAAAATGCGGCTAGCATAATAAATGACATGCAGAAGCTTGTCATGCCTCTGCCCCAATACTGCACCAATGGCATGATCACTGGCATCACACATTAGCTCAAATGGTAATGTCCAGTCTGGTGCAGAAATAACTGGTGTTGTGACCAGCTTGGCTTTCAGTATCAGAAAACTCCCAGGGTCTTTAAGCTTTTCAGGAAAGCTTTTCAGAATGACTGCACTGCATTCTTCAGTGAGGAGAACTTTTTCAGTTTCTCTCCAATCCTTCTTATAACTCAAGATCTCTTTCATGAACTTGGCATAAGAAGGTATTTGCTCAAGTGCCTCTGCAAATGGAATCTTTATTTCAAGAGTCCTGAGATAATCTGCAAAGCGAGCAAATTGCTTATCCTGCTCCTCTTGGCGAAGTTTTTAAGGATAAGGTATCTTGGCTTTATATTCCTCAACCTTAGTTTCTGTAAGTTTATTTCCTACAGAAGTGGTTGAAGAAGCCTTTTTAGATGGGTTGTCATCAGCACTTGTGTGTGTCTGATCCCTCACTGGCAATTGAGTGCCAGAGTTAGAAACTGGAGTGACGTTAGACGCCAGCTCCTCATCTGTTCCTGGCATTTGAACGCCAGAACTGTGCTTCTTTTGGGCGTTCAATGCCAGATCCTTGCTTGTTTCTGGCGTTGAACGCCAGTCCTGAGCATGGTCTGGGCGTTCAGCGCCAACCTTCCACCCAACTTCTACCGTTTTAGTGCCAGAATTATTTTTCCCTGGGCTCTTACTGTCCTCAGATGGATTTTGGGTGGTTTGCTCATTTCTTGGTTTCCTGCTGCCTTGAAGTGGGGTATTTAGTGCTTTCCCACTTCTTAATTAAACTGCTTGGCATTCTTCTGTTATTTGTTTTGACAGCTGCTGCTTTGTTTGCTTTAATTGTACTTCCATGTTTATATTAGCCATCCTTGTCTCTTGTAGTTTATCCTTGAATTCAGCTAACTGCTTTGTTAGAAAATTCAATTGCTGATTGAATTCAGCAGCTTGCTCTGCAGGACTGAGTTCAGCAGTTACTGTTTTAGCCTCTTCTTTCAGGTAGGGTCACTGCTTAGGTACAGATGCTGATTTCTAGCAACTGTATCAATGAGCTCTTGAGCTTCTTCAATTGTCTTTCTCATGTGGATAGATCCACCAGCTGAGTAATCTAGAGAGATCTGAGCTCTTTCTGTAAGCCCATAATAAAAGATGTCTAACTGAACCCACTCTGAAAACATATCAGAGGGGCATTTTCGTAGCATCTCTCTGTATCTCTCCCAGGCATCATAAAGAGATTCATTAACTCCTTGTTTAAAGCCTTGGATATCCAGCCTTAGCTGTGTCATCCATTTTGGAGGAAAGTATTGATTTAGGAATTTTTCTGTCAGCTGTTTCCATGTCCTTATGCTAGCCTTAGGTTGGTTATTTAACCACCTCTTGGCTTGGTCTTTTACAGCAAATGGAAACAGTAATAATCTGTAGACATCCTGATCTACTTCCTTATCATGTACTGTGTCTGCAATTTGTAAAAATTGAGCCAGAAACTCTTATTTATTTAATTATTTCGAAAATAAAATAAATTAAAATAAAATAAATAAAAATAGGTGAAGATTTTCGAAAAAATGAGGAAGGAGAAAGTGGTCAGGAAGTTTTGAAAAAGATATGATTTGAAAAAGATTTTAAATTTTGAAAAAAAAATCTGAATTTTAAAAATAAATTTCGAAATTTTGTTTTAAAATTAGAGAGAAAGGATATTTTTGAATTTAAAGAGGAAAGAGAGAAACAATAAGATAGCACAAGATTTAAAATTTTTAGATCTAATGTTCCTTGTTTTCGAAAATTTTGGAGGGAAAACACCAAGGAACACCAAACTTAAAAATTTTAAGATCAAGACACAAGGAAAACTCAAGAACACTTTGAAGACTCACAAGAACACAAGAACATGAAGAAAGAACACCAAACTTAAAATTTGGCACGAGATTTAATAGAAAAATTATTTTTGAAAAATTTTTGAAAAGAAAATAAAAGACTCTGACCCAAAAGACAAAAATTTCCTAATCTAAGCAACAAGATTCACCGTTAGTTGTTCAAACTCAAACAATCCCTGGCAACGGCACCAAAAACTTGGTGCACGAAATTGGAAATCACAATTCTTCACAAATTCGCACAACTAACCAGCAAGTGCACTGGGTCGTCCAAGTAATACCTTACGTGAGTAAGGGTCGATTCCATGGAGATTGTTGGCTTGAAGCAATCTATGGTTATCTTGTAACTCTTAGTCAGGAAAACAATAAAATAATTCACTTATCAAATTTGATTGCAAGGATAAAAAGGGCAGAACACAAATTATACTTGTATGCAATGATGGAGAATATGTTGGAGTTTTGGAGATGCTTTGTCTTCTGAAATTCTGCTTTCCTCTATTTCTGATTCACGCACGCACGTCCTCCTATGGCAAGCTGTGTGTTGGTGGATCACCGTTGTCAATGGCTACCATCCATCCTTCCAGTGAAAAAGGGTCCAGGTGCACTGTCACCGCACGGCTAATCATCTGCAGGTTCTCGATAGTACTGGAATAGGATTTACTATCCTTTTGCGTCTGTCAATACGCCCATCACTCGCGAGTTTGAAGCTTTTCACAGTCATTCAATCCTTGAATCCTACTCGGAATACCACAGACAAGGTTTAGACTTTCCGGATTCTCTTGAATGCTGCCATCAATCTAGCTTATACCACGAAGATTCTGATTAAGAGATCCAAGAGATATTCATTCATTCTACGGTGAACAGAAGTGATTGTCAGGCACGCGTTCGTGGGGGAATGATGATGATTGTCACGTTCATCACATTCATGTTCAAGTACGAATGGATATCTTAGATAGGAACACACATGTTTGAATAGAAAACAGAAATACTTGCATTAATTCATCAGGACACAGCAGAGCTCCTCACCCCCAACAATGGAGTTTAGAGACTCATGCCGTCAGAGATTATAAAGTTCAGATCTAAAAAATGTCATGAGAGATCCAAAATAAGTCTCTAAAAGTTGTTTAAATACTAGACTAGTAAACTAGGTTTACAGAAAATGAGTAAACTAAGATGGATAGTGCAGAAATCCACTTCTGGGGCCTACTTGGTGTGTGATGGGGCTGAGACTTAAGCTAATCACGTGCATAGGGCTGTTTTGGGCGTTCAACGCCAGCTTTGGATCCTTTTCTGGCGTTGAACTCCAACTTGCAACTTGTTTCTGGTGCTGGATGAAATATGAATTTTGCCTAGAAACTAATGAAAATAAACTAAAAACTAACTAAAACATACTAAAAACTATATGAAATTAACCCCAAAAAGCGTATAAAATATCCGCTCATCACTCACCCATTCACTATCCGAAATGGGGTAGATGATGTCCGCCTCTAGTAACCGGGTTACCTCCTTCTTGACAACCTCTATAATGGTAGGATTCAATCATCTTTGAGGTTGTCGAACGGGTCTAGCTTCTTCTTATAAGAAGATCCGGTGCTCACACACTTGGGGACTTATCCCCACTAGATCCTCCAAGCTCCACCCTATTGCCCTTTTGTTTTTTCTCAAAACACATAGCAACTTCTCTTCTTGTTGAGGATTTAGTTCCCTTGCTACAATCACTTGGAACTTGTGCGCTTCATCAAGGTATGAGTACCTTAGGTGGGGCGGTAGTGGCTTCAATTCTAGTTTTTGCTCTTGACTCGACACTTGAACTTCTTCACTTGGGTCTTCACTGTTTTTTTCAATCATATGTTTCTCATCTAGCCTTGCATAATGCACTTTGGTCACAATGTTGTCAATTAAGTCACACTGGAATATGGAGTGGTTCTCCGGTGGGTGCTTTATTGCTTCTTCTAAGCTAAAACTCACGACTCTTCCATCTATCTCGAATGAGTAGGTTCCCGAATGGGCATCCAACTTGAATCTAGAGGTCCTCAAAAATGGCCTCCCAAGTAGGATAGATGATGTCCTTTCGGATTCACTTGGTGGCATCTCAAGGATGTGAAAATCAATTGGAAATACCAAACCCTTTATGTTGACCAACACATCTTCTGCAATGCCCGTCACAGTTATTATGCTCTTGTCTGCCAAGCCAAACCTAGCCGCTGACTGCTTCAACGGTGGGAGCTTCAATATATGATAAACGAAAAGAGGCATAATGCTAACGCATGCACCAAGGTCACACATACAATCAATGAATTGGACTCTATCAATGATACAAGAGAATAAGCGAGGGCCCGGATCAACACACTTTTCCGGGATGGCACCCATCAAAGCTAAAATAGAACTCCCCAATGGAATGGTTTCTAACTCATGGATTCTATCTTTGTTCATACACAAGTCCTTAAGAAACTTCGCATATTTAAGCACTTGATGGATAGCATCAAAGAGAGGAATAGTTACCTCCACTTTCTTGAACATTTCCACCATTTTTAGGTCAAATTCTACACACTTCTTAGTCTTTCTTGCCAATGTAGGAAATGGAATTGGTTGAGCCACTTCCTCCAAGACTTGCTCCTTTCTAGGGACTTCACTCCTTGGTTGTGGGTTTTCATCTTCAACTATCACATGTGCCTCCTCCTCCTCTTCTATTTCTTCTACCTCCACCACATCCTCCTCTTGAGCAACTATCATTGGGCTAGGTGCCTTTGAGCCCCTCTCTTTCAATTGAGTTTCAGACCTCAAGGCTATAGGGTTGATTGATGAATGGATTTTTGACGATTTAGAATTTCACTAATGAAGTCTCGTTGTAAAGTATAGTTTCTAAACCAACAATAATCCTTTCATACAAAAATTTGTTTGTCACAAGTACAAACCCCTAAAATTATAAACCAAAGTATTTAAACCTCGGGTCGTTCTTCCTAGGAATTGTGATAAGTGTCTTGTTAATGGTTATGAGGTATGTTTTAGGGTTTTTGAGATAAGCGACATGAAATATAAATGGCAAGGAAGTAAACTAATAGCTAAAAAGGTCTTGGCAAGGGTTGGTGGTCAAGGATCTCTATCCTAATCACTAACCACAACATGAGAATTGGCATGGATCAACCCCATTAAATCATCCTCTAACTAATAAAGGAAAGTCAAATGAGCTATGTCAATCCAAGTCCATAAGTCCTAGTTCTCCACCAATTCAATTAATGATATCTAGAGTTAATGGCTCCCAATCGTCAATCACTTGGACATTAGTAACTCAAGAGTTCCTAAGTTACCTTCCCAAGCCAAGAGCATAAAATTCTACTCTAAAATCCTTCCAAGCATTTTATCAAACACTTGGAAGGCATAAAGGAAAAGCATAGTAAATCAAGAACATGAATAAAATCTAACAACAACTAATTGTAAGAATTAACAACAACAATCAAAGAAGCACAATTATTATGAATTACCTCTAATTGAATTGAAAGATAATAGAAAGAACAAGAGTAGATCTACAACAAAATATAGAAACAACATAAAGAAAATTATAACAAAACAATAGAAGAGTGATGATTGTAACAACAAGGAATTGAAGAGTAGAAGTAGAAGAAACCATGAATTGAAACTTAGATCTAAGAACTAAACCTAATCCTAATCCTAATCCTAGAGAGAAGTGAGAGCTTCTCTCTCTAAAACTAACTCTAAACTAATCCTAATGTGTCAAAAATGATGCTAAGTGATGATTTCCCTTAATCTTTGGTCCTTATATGCATTTTGGCGCCAAAGTTGGTTGCAAACTGGGCCCACAACTCTCAGAAATTGCTGGGCACGTTTTCTATTTAAAAATCACGTGCGGCCACCGACGCGTACGTGCACAGCACGCGTGCGCGTCCCTGAGGTTTTTCGCGATCCACGTGTGCGTGTGCCGTGCGCGTGCGCATGGATGAATATATCCAAATCTTTGGCTTTTCCATGATTGCTC
This sequence comes from Arachis ipaensis, assembly GCF_000816755.2. NCBI lineage: Eukaryota > Viridiplantae > Streptophyta > Magnoliopsida > Fabales > Fabaceae > Arachis > Arachis ipaensis. Next base: position 94,421,052 of record NC_029791.2, on the reverse strand, counting down.
CACTTTGCATGCTTTCCTCTTCACTCCTTTGATCCATTCCTAGCCTTTTCAAACTAAAATCACTTAACAAACAAATCAAGCCATCTAGTGGAATCAAAGGTGAATTGAATTTAGCTAATTAAGGCCTAGAAAGCATGTTTTCACACTTAAGCACAACTTAGGAGATAATCATGAAACCATGCTATTTCATTGAATAAATGTGGGTAAGAGGTAATAAAATCCCCTAAATTTAGCACAAGATACACTACGAAAAAAAGGGGTTAAAATGGCATGGAGATTAAGGCGGTTTTAAAGAACCACCATATTATCGAGTCATTATGGCAATTTTTTCTGCTGCCGTAGTTGGCTTTATATATTTTGGCGGTTCTGGTGATTATGGCGGTTTTGAACCGCCGTTTTCACACGCATATAAAAAAAATTGCAATCCCTGGCTCATTCAAAGCCGTTCTTCCTTCTAGCTAGGGCTTCTATCCTCTCTGAACATACAACACTCTCATTTCCTCAGTGCAAAGAAGCTCTCTGACAATGCCTTCTTCCTTCTAGGGCTTCTCCTCTCTTCGCCGGTTACGATCTCTCCAGGTACCTCTCATTCTCAAGTTAAACTGAAACCGAAACCGAAATGCTGTTTTCGTACATAGAGAAGCCAAAATCGAAACTGATGCTGTTTTATTTTGTTTTTTCTTTTGTGCTGTGGAGACAAAGATTCCGGTGAGAGGCAAGGCTCTGGTGGCTACTGACCTGAGCATTCTGATTCCAGAAGGTACCGATTTCTTTGTTTTTGTTTGGGTTAGGATTTCAAAATTTCTTTTGGTGCTAATTTTTGGGGTTTTTGTTTCTCTGCAGCTCTGTTAGGGATTTTTGGGTCTTCCGTTGAAGCATTAGATCTCAGGTCTGTGCGGGGATGATTGGCGACGATCTCAGGTCTTCTTTCGCTTACTTCTATTAAGGTGTTTCTCTCTCTCTCTCTCTCTCTCTGAACTCAGATCTTCTATTGCTTACTTCTATTAAGGTGTTTCTTTGATCTCCGATCTCAGATCTCAGATCTCAGAAAAACCTTGGAATAGAAGAAAAACCTTGCCATCGATGTGTTGTTGACTGGGATTAGACTCTTGCTTGCCGGTTGCGGCCTTGCCTTCAATTACAGGGCAAGCAAGCAACTTGTGTGGATCACGCTCATGCAACACATGAAATTTAGCTTCATTTCGATACTGTGTTTGAAAGTTCAGTGCATGCCCATATTTCCTTTTCACAAATATCAAAATTATTGGCTAACCCATCTTCATATTCCCTTAAAAAAAGGAAAAAAGTTCTCCTAAGTTATAATACAGACCTATAATGGATAAGGAAAGAGGGTGTTTTTAGTATGGAAGTGATTTGAATTATTTGTGTGCTTATACAGGCAGAGAGCTCACTGAACTTTTATTCATTATTATTGATTGATGTTTGTGTGCCTTGTAAGGCTGGCATCTCATTATTCAAACTATTAGTTTATCCGCCTCTTTTGCCTAGTTAAATAGTTACTTTATTTAGCATATAATAATTATCTATAGTAGTAGAACTACAATTACAACCAAGTTGCCTGCATGTTCAATGGCTCAAATTGATTAATCATTTCAAAAAATGTTAGGAGATAATAGTTTTAGTGTAAAATAGAAGATAATTGGCTAATATTAATTCAAATGTAAAGTAAAAACAAAGAAAAATTATTAGTCTAGTCATCCAACATTTTTTTATGTGACTTACTCTTTTTTCCTTTTGCTATTGCTTCTATTAATACGTGGACTGTGGTTCTGGAAAATGAAAACTTGGTAAGAGTTAGAACAAAATTGATTATGGATGGTCGTGGTTTATATGTAAAAGAAGATTTTTTCTGAGAAAAAATTCACCACTTTTTTGTTATTTTGATGTGTGTATTGGACACTGGTTGAGCTATTTCTTTGATTTTGGACTTGCTTCTTAGGCACTTAGAACCATTTTGTTTTGCAGTTTGGGAACTAGTTTATGAGGCAATAACTGAACTATGTTTGCTTTGCTTTGCTTACTTCTATTTAGTTCTCTTTATTTCTCAAGCAAAAGGAAGCAACTCAAGTAGTGTGAAGGTGTTGTTCAAATTGTGTGTGTTTTTTCTTCTGAAGTTGATATGTTTTGCTACTCAATTTTGTCATGAGTTGTTGAAATATGAGTGATTATGTTGCAGTTTGTTGATAAGTTGATAAACCATTATTATTGTTATTATTATTATTTTCTTGGCTCTCTTTTTATAAGCTTTGTTATATGTTGAATGCATGTTTGGTTCTATTTAATTATGTCCAAATTTAACTTGCAGAAACTTTGTAAAGAGGTAAAATTCCAATACAATTGGCTGGAATGTTCCCTACTCAACAAGTTTCACAGGTACAAATACAATTATCCTCTTTTTTTCCTTTGCTTTAATATGCTACAGCCTGCATAGAATGGAGTGTGCATTATGTTGGCATCATCGATATGCTCAAATTCTTTTTTGGCCTGTGTTTGCTGTAAGCCAATCCCTGATGTGAAATAATTGTAAACTGTTCATGAATACTTTTGATCTCCAAAACAAGTTAAGATTCGGTCATGGTCACTGTTGGCTATTTGAATGTACTTTTGAGTGAAATAATTGTAAACTGTTCATGAATACAGATTTTGACTTCCCGTTCTGATTTTCTTCTAAATTATAATTGTTTAACAAAAAGTGAAAAAAAAAGATTTATCAATGTTTGTGGTATATAGGCATAAGTAGGAAGCAGCTAATGGTAATAGGTGAGCATGAGCATGTGTTATTGCTGGTTGTTGACTAAGGGTTGTTATTGTTGTTATTGCTTTGTTTGAAAATGATTCTATACATCAGTGAATAGAAAAATCTTAAGGCTTCATTCTTTGTCCCTGCTATGGTTAACAAGCACATGGGAAAGCTAATTAACAACTAGTACTAGTAGTATTATTAGTAACATTTTATATGTATTTTTTAGATGAATTCAAATTCATAATTATCCACTTATTATTAATATATGCCTTTTTCTTGTATTTCTTGTGCTCATAATAATTATATTTTTGTTGTAGGGATTGGATCAGGAGAGTGAGATTCCATCACCAAAAGAGTTAGGAAGTAGGTCTTCTGGAGCAAGAAACAAGGAAGCATGACCTTGCTTGATATGTTAAGACATATATTAAGGATTATATGTTAAGACAATTATAAGTCAGAATTAGTCAATGCTTGTTAAGGATTATTTTGATACTTTGTTTTTTGGATTATGACATTTCAATTATGACTTGGATTATGACTTTTGGATCATGTATGAATTAAAAATCATCTTATGATGTTTGATTTATGGCTATACCTTTTGGTTATTATGAGATTTTTAAGTGAGTTTTGAAAATATCACTTTAAATTAGTGGTTTCAATCTTATTTTAAAAAGCATAAAATTGTCATCATAATTAGGTACAAACGGCGGTTAGAAACACCCATTTTAAATGAAAATGATGACATTATACGCTGGTAGAAACGACGGTTAAAAACTGCCATTTTAAACGAAAATGATGCCATTATATTTTGGTAAAAACGGCGGTTAGAAACTACCATTTTAAACATAAAAGATGCCATTATAACATGGTAAAAATGGCGGTTATCTTGGCAAAAACGGCGATTTCTAACCGCCATTTTAAACGGAAGAGATGCCACAACATCCTGGTAAAAACGGCGGTTGTTCAAAAACTGCCATTTTATGCGGAAATAATGGCGGTTTGTAACCGCCATTTTAACCCTCAAAAACCGCCGTAATAACCAGAATGGCACCCAGAATAACGGCGTTTCTTGGAGGCGCCAGTTTTGGTCATAATGGCGGTTATAACCGCCGTAATTACCGAAAATAACCGTCGTTTTAACCTTTTTTTTGTGTGATAAACCCTACAAATGGGGTTTATCAACCTCCCCACACTTAAACCAAGCATGTCTTCATGCTTAAACCAAGAGAAAGCAAAGGGTATGGCATTTATTCAATGAAATCTAACTAAATGCAATCTACCTATATGAAACTATCTACATGAATGCAATTGCTTAGTCAAAATAAATCAATTCCCAAGAATACATATATGCACAAGGGCCAAGGACTAGCAAGTCTAATCCACAATTGAATTGAGTTATTAAATATTTTTACAAACTTGCAAGAAGAGAGATGATCATAGGTGAAAACATGTAATTGAGCATCAAACCCTCACCGGATGTGTTTGCACTCTATTCGCTCAAGTGTTTAGGGTTGATTCACTCAATTCTCCCTTAATCATACTTTCCAAGATTTATTTTTCTTCTAACAATCAACATTTATTCAATGCATGCATACAAGTATCATGAGGTCTTATTCATCGGTTGTAATGGGGCTAGGGTCAAGGTAGGATGCATATTCCGTCAAGTGAGCTTGAAATTTGAATCTTTGATCAACTTAAACTTCTCACCTAACCTATGACATCCTATACAATTTCAAAGCTAACCTAACTACCCATTCTTCACTTTTTCACACACTCATGCATTTTCTTTTTTATTATAACACATATGCATTGATCCTTATTGAGCTCCACTTTGGGGCATTTTGTCCCCCCTTTTTTTTTTCTTTCTCTCTTTTTCTATTTGTTTCTTTTCTTTTCCATATTTTTTTTCTTTTTTTTCTTTTTTTCTCAAATATTTTTTTCTTTTGTTTTTCTCATTTTTCTTTCTTTCAAACTATATACAAGAACATCAATGCATAAGGTCTATACATTTAATCAATACATGAGCATGTACCCAATTCCCAATATTTACAACAAAAATATAAAACTACCCCTTTTTCTCAACCAGTGTCCCAAATTTCCCACACTTTAATGATACACACACACACTAGCATAAGCCAATCAAAGATCCAAATAAGGACTTTTATTATTTTCCGCTTCAAGGCTTGTAATGTGCTAAAATTATGAACAAGTGGGTTAATCGTAGGCTCAAATTGGCTAACAATGGAAGATAAAAGGTAAGGCTATTTGGGTAAGTGAGCTAATGAAATGATGGCCTCAATCATATAAATTCATGTCTATACAAAATAATGGACATAAAAAATCAAACAAATCAAGGATTACAATCATAGAAAGAGAATAATGCACACAAGAAGGAAAAATAAGTGGTCATAAGATGTAACCATGCAACTAGGCTCAAACCTCACTAGCTTGTGTTCTTAGCTCAAAAACATGATCCACAATATATATAATTCAAGCAAGTTTACTGAAAAGTTTTCACTCAAATCAATTGAGATTCCCTATAGAAAATTTTCTCGAAAAATTTCATCATTTTGACTAAGCTTATTATGTACACATATGCAAAAAAAATAAGAAAATGCAAGTAAAAATCCTAAAACCTAAAATGAAATACAAAAGTGTTGAGATTAGAAACTTGTCACCCAAAATTGCCGACCGGTCGGACGACCTCCCTACACTTAAAAGTTTGTACCGTCCTAGGTGCACTTAAAGATGAGCAAGGGGGTACGACGACTATCCGGATTGCTACCTTCAGCCGGTAGGTCAACAGGGCTGCGTGTTCTTTGTCTTGCTTCCGGCTTTGTTTGTGGTGCGTGAATCATGAAAAACAGAAAATAACACCATGAGATGAGAAAATATAGGAGCAAGGAAGCGTAATTGATGGAATGAGGTAATTCACTAGAAATGGGTGAGTGAATTAGTGTGACATTAAAAAATATTAGGTATGTGAATTCTAAATTGCGCGGTTTAGAACACACATTAGCATAAAAGGCGATGTCACAAAAGAAGTATGCACTTCACTCATTCTAGTGTGCTTGAGATGCTTTAAGTAGACTTGTAAGGTAAAACAAGCATTAAAGAAGCATAAGAGCGTTCAAGCTATAAGCAAATGGATGCATATGATCATGGAATACAATGCATTAAGATAAATGCTCAACATCCATCAAGAAATTGCTTAGTCAAAGAAAAGGATTCAAATCACATGGTGGCTAGCTACAACATGCAATTCACGAAGAGTTACAAACTAGAAGGCAATTCTCATCACTTGGTATTCTCAAGATTAAGTATGAAAAAATTAAAACCAAGTAGCAAAATATAACCTCAAAAAAAATCCAACAATGAACATCTAAAAACATTGATGCTAAAATAACATTTAGGCAAAAAGAGGCAGCAATGTATAGTAGACAAAATCTATAATCCAACACTAATAATGAGAACGAGAAAATGAAATGAAAACTAAACTAAGTACTTAACTAACTAGCCTAAGAATTGGTTATAGATGGTGTTTGGAAGTGTTGGATGAGTGGTAGGAGGGGGGAAGAAGAAAGGAAAAGGAAAGAAATGGAAAGAGGAGAAGAAAAGAAGCGGAGTGAAGTAAGGGCATCTACGCGTACGGGCACATGGCGCGCACACGCGGATGGTGGTGCAAGGGACATGACGTGTACGCGCAGGTCACGCGTACACGTCGATGGGTTATTTTGAGAGTAGGGCGTACGCGTCACGTACACGTACGCGTGAGTTTGTTTGTGCGAAAGGCATGGTTCGCGCGTAGCGTAGGCCTAACTCTCGGGTCAATGTATGGAGGAATGAAATCTTGCAATCCACGCGTACGCATACATGGCGCGTGCGCGTGGAGGGGTGAAAATGCTTAATGCACGCGTACGCGTGCGGTGCGCGTATGCGTGGATGGTGCTCTGTTTTTCAAAATTTTTCTATGTTTTTGCACCAATCTAAGCATCCTAAACCTCCAAATAGCTACCAAAACACCTTAAAACCTTATTTAACCTACTAAACTACCAAATATACTCAACAAACTAATCTAAATATGAAATTAAACTAATTTTTACCAATATTTACAAAAGAGAAAATGAAAAGATGTTACCATGGTGGGGTGTCTCCCACCTAGCACTTTTGTTTATTGTCCTTAAGTTGGACTTATAGGGAGCTCCTCTCAAGGTGGCTTGTGCTTGAAGTTATCTTTGAACATCCACCAATGCTTGGTCCTCCATTGTGCCCCAAGATTCCATACTAGTTGGAATAAGCGTTGATGGAGTTCTTCACAAGCTTGGGGCTCCCAAAGTTGATCCTCTTTTTGTAATCCGGGATCCCACACTTTGTTTTCACACCCATCTTAAAGTTGACTACCATTGATCCATGTGGGTGGTAGGCATGATAAATTCTCAATGAAGTGACCAAAAATTTTCCTAGACCCAAGCGATCTAGCTCTATACCAACCCTTACAATGCCAACCACTAACCATCTCCCTTTTGCTTTTAGAGCCACAAATATTTCTAAGTTGACCATCCGTCTTAAGCAAACCATATTCAATGGGAATTATAAAGCTTAATTATAAGGAATTTACCCACTTGAATGAAAGAATAGATGGTGATGGCTTGGGGAGAGGTATCTTCAATGTCCTTGCAAGCTCTACTCCCTTATGTTCTTCCTTAACCACTTCCACCTCTTCACAAACTTCTTCACTTTCAATCATTTATTCATCATTGTCATCTAACTCTTCTCCATCACTCAAATCATAAATGGGAGGAAGAGAAAAATCTACCTCCATATTGCTTTTTATCTCTTTGGAAGAAGGTTCTTCAAATTCAAAGGATTCACCACCAAGAAGATTGGATGCATGATCTTCATCACCAAGGGAACTCAATTTTTGCTTCATTCCTTCCAAGTCTTCATTCAAAAGTTGTTTTGGAAGTTGTGCACTCTCCTCCTCAACATCAAATTTAATCTTCTTGGAGAGGTTCTCTTCAATTCTAGGTTCCCAAGGAGGTTACGCATCTCCTAAGTCTTCAACCACTTCCTCCAATTTCATCTATTGGGGATTGGAGTGGGTAAGAGGGTTCATTGTCTTGGAGAAAGGGTTCATAATAGGAAAGTGGTTCTTCTTGATAAGGGTGTGGAGGTATATATTGAGGTGGTTCTTGGGGGTAGTGATCTTGGAGTGGTGGTTCCATGTATGGCTCATATGGTTCAAAAGGTGGTTGGTATGGTGTATGTGGGTCAGGGTCATATGGAGGTATTTGGTGGTAGAGGGCTTGTGAGTATGGTTGAGGTTCATGTTGAGGATATGGATCATAGGCATAAGGTGGTGGTTCTTGAAAGTCACAAGGAGATTTACCATAGCCATTGGATTGATATGCATCAAAGAATGGCTCTTCTTCATAGTGTATTGGTGGAGGTTGTTGCCAATAGGATTTATCATATGCATATGGCTCCTCCCACCTTTGATTGTTCCATCCTTGATACACATCCTCATTGTAGCCCTCATTTCCTATAACATAGTGAGAACCAAACTCATAGCTAAAGTGAGAATTCATGATAGCAAGAGAAAATGACAACAAAATCAAATAAGAAGTAAGAAAATTAAATCCTAACACTAGCAAGAACTAACAAAGAAGCAAACATATTCACACTATTCACATATATACAATAACGAATAACATAACACCATTGCGATTCCCCGGCAACGGCGCCATTTTGATGAATGGATTTTTGACGGTTTAGAATTTCACTAATGAAGTCTTGTTGTAAAGTATAGTTTCTAAACCAACAATAATCCTTTCATACAAAAATTTGTTTGTCACAAGTACAAACCCCTAAAATTATAAACCGAAGTATTTTAACCTCGGGTCGTTCTCCCTAGAAATTGCGATAAGTATCTTGTTATTGGTTATGAGGTATGTTTTGGGGTTTTTGAGATAAGAGACATGAAATATAAATGGCAAGGAAGTAAACTAATAGCTAAAAAGGTCTTGGCAAGGGTTGGTGGTCAAGGATCTCTATCCTAATCACTAACCACAACATGAGAATTGGCAAGGATAAACCCCATTAAATCATCCTCTAACTAATAAGGAAAGTCAAATGAGCTATGTCAATCCAAGTCCATAAGTCCTAGTTCTCCACCAATTCAATTAATGATGTCTAGAGTAATGGCTCCCAATCGTCAATCACTTGGACATTAGTAACTCAAGAGTTCCTAAGTTACCTTCCCAAGCCAAGAGCATAAAATTCTACTCTAAAATCCTTCCAAGCATTTTATCAAACACTTGGAAGGCATAAAGGAAAAGCATAGTAAATCAACAACAAGAATAAAATCTAACAACAACTAATTGCAAGAATTAACAACAACAACCAAAGAAGCACAATTATTATGAATTACCTCTAATTGAATTGAAAGATAATAGAAAGAACAAGAGTAGATCTACAACAAAATATAGAAACAACATAAAGGAAATTATAACAAAAGAATAGAAGAGTGATGATTGTAACAACAAGGAATTGAAGAGTAGAAGTAGAAGAAAGCATGAATTGAAACCTAGATCTAAGAACTAAACCTAATCCTAATCCTAATCCTAGAGAGAAGTGAGAGCTTCTCTTTCTAAAACTAACTCTAAACTAATCCTAATGTGTCAAAAATGATGCTAAGTGATGATTCCCTTCAATCTTTGGTCCTTATATGCATTTTGGCGCCAAAGTTGGTTGCAAACTGGGCCCCACAGCTCTCAGAAATCGCTGGGCACGTTTTTCATTTAAAAATCACGTGCGGCCACCGACGCGTATGCGCACAGCACGCGTGCGCGTCCCTGAGGTTTCTTGCGATCCACGCGTGCGCGTGCAGTGCATGTGCGCATGGATGAATATATCCAATACTTTGGCTTTTCCATGATCGCTCCACTTTGTATGCTTTCCTCTTCACTCCTTTGATCCATTCCTAGCCTTTTCAATCTGAAATCACTTAACAAACAAATCAAGGCATCTAATGGAATCAAAGGTGAATTGAATTTAGCTAATTAAGGCCTAGAAAGCATGTTTTCACACTTAAGCACAACTTAGGAGATAATCATGAAACCATGCTATTTCATTGAATAAATATGGATAAAAGGTCATAAAATCTGCTAAATTTAGCACAAGATAAACCCTACAAATAAGGTTTATCATTGATGCCACCCTTGGGGTTGGGTAGAGGTTGAGAAGGTAGGGCACTAGAGTTTGGAGCTTGAGGAGTGGAGGTGGAAAGTGGCTCCATACGAGCAATGAGGGCTTGGAGGGTGGAAGTGAGGCCATTAATACTTGAGTTGAGTTTATTTTGGAGTTCTTTTTGCCCTTGGAGATGGACCGGAGTGTCTCATCTTGATTTGAAGAAGGGGAAGGATATGTGATTTGTGGTGCTTGTGATTGGTTGGGTTGAGGTGGTTATCTATGAGGTGGTATGTAGGTTTGGTAGTTCCTTCCTTGGTTTGGTTGTTGATTTGGAGGGTTTTGTGAGTATCGGGTTTGTGGATTGTTGGTGTTCGATCTTTGGTTGCCTCTATTGTCCCTACCTCCTTGTTGATAATTGTCCCGCCAACCTTGGTTGGAGCTATCCCTCCAACCTTGATTAGAGTTGTTACTCCCTTGGTTATAATTGCCTCCTTGTTGGGGGTATCCTTGGTTGAAATTGCTCCCTTGTGAATGGTATCCTTGATTAGGGCGCTCATAGATGGAGCGATCATAAAAGTTGTGGGCAGTCGCTAGAGTGTTATCTTCTTGGAGACTCGGACACTCATCCGTGTAGTGGGAGTAGCATGAGCAAATACCACATACTTTTTGGGGGACCAATTATTGGCTTTGTTGGTGTTGAGGAGATGGTGGAGGTTGTTGTTGATTCACTTGGAGTTGCTTTAGAAGATTTGTCATCTCACACAAGGTTTTGGTAAGGGTGGCGGTCTCACCACTAGAAGATACTTCATTCACGGCCTTTGGGAGGTTGATTCTTCGTCTAGCATGTTGAGTGGATTCGGCCAAGTCGGTAATGAATTGCCATGCCTCCTCTGCCGTCCTATACTTTGACAAAGAACCGTTGCTTGAGGCATCCAATAGATTCTTATCTTGCTCTCTCATGCCTTGGCATACGTAGTTAAGCAATACTTGAGTGTCAATCATGTGGTTGGGACATGAGTCAAGAAGTTTGCGAAACCGCTCCCAATACTCATATAGGGTTTCCATCTCGCCTTGTACAATACATGAGATCTCCTTCCTTAGCTTGTCCGTCATTTCTACGGGCATGAATTTATCTAGGAACTCTCTTCTAAGTAAGTCCCAATCGGAGACAACATTACTAGGTAAGGTATAAGACCACTCCTTGGCTCTTCCCTCAAGAGAGAAAGGGAAGGCAAACAACCATATAGCCACTTCATTGGATCCTTCCCGCCTAGTGGTCGAGCATACACCATGAAAGTCCGTAAGGTGTCTAATTGGATCTTGTGCGGGAAATCCATGAAACTTTGGTAGAAGATTGATGAGAGCAGTCTTGAGTTCAAAGTTTGAATTCAAGTTGGGATGAAGCACATGAAGAGGTTGGAGAACAAATTCCGGTGCACCCACTTCCTTGAGAGTAACTCTCCTTAGAGCGGCCATATTGTCAACACTTAGATCAAAAGAAGAACTATTAGTAGTATCAATGGAAGAGTAATTAGTGCCTTCTTTGAATGATGATTCAGTATCTACCTCGGATATGGTTGGTGAATTGGTAAAACCCTTTTCACCTTCCTCGAAGGCTAACCGCCTCCGAGCTTGCCTAATATGAAGCAAAGTTCTTTCAATTTCCGAATCAAATGGGGCTAACCTCGGATTTGGTAGTGAACGCATCATACAATGAAGGAGATAAGAAGCTCATGACATCAAATGGTACTTAAGCCAAGATTAATCCAAACTGAAAATCAAACAAACAAACAATCAAGAGAAAAATGTAAGTATTTACATATTAACATATTTACACTAACCAATAGAATGGCACACATAAGCAACTCCTCGGTGACGGCGCCATTTTGATGAACAAAATTCTTATGCCGGTATAGAAATTAGCAATGAATCCAATCGTGAGTATAGTCTAACCGACACACAAATATCACATCAAACAATTCTAAAATCTATGACCAAGAGCGTTAATCCCGGGTCATTCTCCCTAGGAATTGCCTTAGAATGCACATCATTGATTAGGAAGTCATTTTTTTGTTTTGAGAGTTGGTGCAAGAATTCAAACTAACAAAAGTAAATAACAATTAATTGAGATCAAAGCCTTGGCCAAGGGTGAGTATTGGAAGTTCCATCATTGTAGTTTCCTTCAATTGTGATAAGAATTGATTATTACTTCACTTAGTTAACCCCCTAATAATGGAAGAAAGTCAAGTGAAGGTAACTAACTTGAGTCACAAGTCCTAGCCTAACCCTAGGAAAGTCTAGCTTTAGTGCACTCCAAGTCAATTAGCAATTCTCAATTCCTAATCAACAATTGATATCTACCACTCAAGTGTCTCCAATAACTCAACCCCTAAGCCAAGTAAGAGAAATCTACTCCATAGCTAGGGTTGTCAATTTCACAAACAATTGGTAGGCAATCATAGAAGACATGATGAAATTGATAGAAAAGAATTGAATTAAAGCTATCTAATTCAAGCAATCATCAACAATCAAGTAATTGAATGAAATTCCTCAATTCATTAATCAAAATTCAAAAGTAACAAGGTCACAAATCTAGATCCAAGTGAATGAATCAAGAGAACACTAATGGAGAGTAGAAGAAGAGTAGATCTACAACTTGTATCAAAGTAAAAGTGAACTAGCAATGGATCTCACCAAGAAATCAAAGGAGAATTGCAATGGAGAGAGTAAAATCCTAGAGAGAAGTTGGAGTTTCTCTCTCTAAAAGCCAAAATGTAACTAACTATCCAAAATATCTAGAATAATGTCTAATTGTCCCAATCTCCCTAATCCTTGGTCTTCTTATGCTCTTCCCGCCATAATTCTGCCCCAAAACAGGGCCTGCCACTGCCTGAAATCACTGGTGATAAACCCCAATTTTGTGGTTTATCTTGTGCTTAATTTTGGAGATTTTATCACCTTTTCCCACATTTATTTAATAAAATAGCATGGTTTTGTAATTCTCCCTTGAATTGTGCTTAAGTGTAAAAACATGCTTTTTAGGCCTTTAAATTGGTGATTTTAATTCACTTTAATTCCATTCGATGCCTTGATGTGTTTGTTGAGTGATTTCAGGTTCATAAGGCAAGTATTGGATGGAAGAAGTGAGGAGAAAAGCATGCAAAGTGGGAGAACTCATGAAGAAATGAATGAACTACAAAGCTGTCAAGCCTGACCTCTTCACACTCAATTGACCATAACTTGAGCTACAGAGGTCCAAATGAGGCGGTTTTAGTTGTGTTGGAAAGCTAACTTCCGGGGCTTCGAAAAGATATAGAATTTTTCATAGTTACCTAACGTATAAGGGCTCGCATGTGCACTGTACGCGTGCGCACTGATGGAGCACGTGATTCACTAAAGTGAAATCGTGGCCAGCGATTTGTAGAGCATTTTGGGCCCAATCCAACTCATTTCTAATGCTATTTCATGCAGAATTCAAGCTTGGGCAAAAGGAGAGCAATTGTTTGAAGGGTTAGCATCATGTAGAGTAGTTTCTAGAGAGAGAAGCTCCTTCTTCTCTCTAGAATTAGGTTAGGTTAGGTTAATCTCTTCTAGATCTAGGTTCAATCTCATGTTTTCATCTTGCTTCCTTTATGAATTCTTGCTTCTACTCTTTGATTTTCATGGTTTGTAGTGTTAATTTTCCTTTTATGCTCTCTTTTATGTTCATGGATTCTCTTGTTGGATTTGGATCCCTTTTAATGCAATTTAATGTTTGATGTTCTTTAATTGTTAATTTGAGTTGTGATCTTACTTTCCTTGCACTTGGTAGTTGGTAGATTTATAATTCTTGCATATTTACCATGCTTTCCATTTATACCCACAAAGTGTTTGACAAAATGCTTGGTTGGGTTTTAGAGTAGATTTTGAGCATTCTTGGCTTGGAAAGAGTAATTAGGCAATCTTGAGTCATGAAAACCCAACTCATGTTGGTGATCTAGAGTTGTTAGCTAGTATTGTTTCCATTAACTCTAATCTCTTGCTAATTCACTTAGTGAGTTGATTAGGACCTTTGGATTGAGATTAGCTAGTCTTGTTAGACTTTCTTCGAGTGTGAAGATAATATGATACCTTCTTCCATCTTCGAGGATGACGTAATGAGATAGATTCTTGTTTATTATTGTGACATGATTGATTAGTCTTGTTTGACATTATCCCTATGTGAAGATGACATGATACCTTCTTCCATTTGTTGGAGTTGACTAAATAATATGAATTAATCATTGTATGACTAGGATAGAAAGCCTATATTCTAAATCCTTGCCATGAATGTCTCTCTTTATTACTTGCTTTCTTTAATTGCTTACTTGATTTACATTTCTTGCCCATTTAATTTCTCGCCCTTTTATCAATCAAACCCCCTTTGTTCCTTCATAGCCAATAATAATTCACTTCATTGCAATTTCTTGTGAGACGACCCGGAGTCCAAATACTCCGGTTAATTCTTATTTGGGGTTTGTACTTGTGACAAAACCAAATTTAATTTGATTTAAGGATTGGCTATTGGTTTGGACTATACTAACAACGTAATTATTTTGTGGAATTCCGAACTGGTATAAATCCTTGCTATCAGCTGGTCACATTTTTCTCTTAAAAAAATCATGTGCGGCCATCGGCGCGTACGCGCACAGTACGCGTACGCGTCCCTGGGGCTTTTTGCGATCCACGAGCAGGCAAGCGGTACACGCGCGCATCCAAGGATTTCTAGCCCAGCCATATAAGCGCGCCAGCTTCTCGTTTTGGCTCTACTGCGCCGGCTCTGAGGGTGCACATCTGCGCGTACGCGTACAGTGCGCATGTGTGCCCATGGCCAAATTCCAAAACTCTAATTTTTTCCAGGATCCTTCCATTCATGCATGCTTCCTTCATCCCTCTTAGCCATTTTTGCTTTATAACTTCTGAAACCACTTAACAAACAGGTCACGGCATCAAATGGTAATAGAAGAGGATTATAATATATCAATTCTAAATGTAAAAGAAGCATGTTTTCATCTATGAGGCAAAATTAGGAAAGGAACACAAAATCATGCATTTTTATATGAATAAGTATGGAAGACCATTGATAAAACCCTCAAAATCTATACATGATAAACCCTAAAAACAGGGTTTATCACAAAGCAGTGACTTGACACTCAACCCAAGGAGAGCTTGGACACTTGGGACAAGGTGGTCAACAAATTTCTGACCAAGTTCTTCCCTCCTCAGAAGGTAACTAAGTTGAGGATAGATGTTCAGACTTTCAGGAAGAGAGATGGTGAGTCTCTCTATGAAGCTTGGGAGAGGTTCAAGTCAATGATCAGGAGGTGCCCTCATAACATATTTTTAGACTGGATCAGGTTGCAGATCTTCTATGATGGACTCTCAAAGATGGCCAAAATATCTCTGGACAATTCTGCAGGTGGTTCCCTGCATATAAAGAAGACTCCTGAAGAAGCTAATGGTTAATCGAGATGGTTGCTAACAACTAATACTTGTACACCTCTGAGAGGAATCCTGTGAAGAAAAAAGTTATAGAGCTAGATACTTTGGATGCCACTCTTGCCCAGAACAAGGCCATGCCTCAACAAATTACCATGATTACTTAGCACTTGAATGGGATGCAAGTCTCAGCTTTTAATACTCAAGATACATCTTATGACATGAGTAGTGGTTTTAACCAAGGAGAGACCAATGGCTATGCTCATCCCACTCCTGAACAGGTTAACTATGTGGGAAATTCCTCCAGAAATCTCAATAATGATCCTTATTCTAACACATTTAATCAGGGATGGAGGAATCACCCAAATATTGGGCGGAGAGAGCAACCCCAGAAGCCTCAGTCGAATTTCAACAACAACTTTCAAGGTGGTTTTAATCAGAATAAGTTCAACAACCGTCAGTTCCAATCCTCTCAGTATCAACAAGCGACTTTCCAACCTCAGAACACTCCTGACCTAGCCTCTATAGTTGCAGAACTTTCCAAGAGCACTAGAGATTCATACAGGAGACCAGAGCTTCAATTCGGAACTTGGAAGTATAAGTGGGTCAGTTGAGCAGGCAAATACCTGAGAGGCCTCCTAACACTCTTCCTGGTGACACAAAAGTAAATCCAAAAGAAGAATACAAGGCCGTCACAGTGGCTGACGAACCCGTGCCAAAGGAAGAATAATGTGTTGTTGAAACTAAAGAGAAGGCTGAGAGTGCCATAGCACATGCCTTATCCAAGGCATCCAAGCACAAGCCGAAGTCACCATGCTCTCAGAAGCTCCAAAAGGAGACCAAGGACGGGCAATTCTCGAAATTCTTGGAAATCTTCAAAAAATTGAAAATCAATATGCCTTTTGCTGAGGTGCTGGAGCATATGCCTCTCTATGTTGAGTTCATGAAAGGCTTACTCTCTGAAGAGAAGACCCTAAAGGGAGATAAAATCGTGGTCCTGACTGAGGAATATAGTACATTAATTCAGAGCAAGTTGCCAAGGAAGATGCCAGACCCAAGGAGCTTTCAGATTCTATGCACTGTTGGGAACATAAATTTTGACAAAGCCTTGTGTGATCTTGGTGCAGGCATTGATGAGCGGATAATTTATACCCTTTTTGGCATTGTTTTTACATAGTTTTTAGTATGTTTTAGTTACTTTTTATTATATTTTTATTAGTTTTTATGAAAAAATCACATTTCTGGACTTTACTATGAGTTTGTGTATTTTTCTGTAATTTCAGATATTTTCTGGCTGAAATTGAGGGACCTAAGCAAAAATCTGATTCAGAGGCTGAGAAAGGACTACAGACGTTGTTAGATTCTGACCCTCCTGCACTCAAAGTGGATATTATGGAGCTGCAGAATCCCAATTGGGGCGTTCTCAATTGCGTTGGAAAGTAGACATCTTGGGCTTTCCAGGAATATATAATAGTCTATACTTTGTCCGAGATTTGATGGCCCAAACTGGCGTCTAAATGCCCACTAGAGACCCTTTTCTGGCGTAAAATGCCAGAACTGGAGTTAAACGCCCAAACTGGCATCCAAGCTGGCGTTTAACTCTAGAAATGGCCTATGAACGTGTAAAGCTCAATGCTCAGCCCAAGCACACACCAAGTGGGCTCCAGAAGTAGATTTCTGCACTATCTGCACTTAGTTACTTATTTTTTGTAATCCCTAGTAACTAGTTTATTATAAATAGCACTTTTTACCATTGTATTCATATCTCTGGACGTTTAGTTCTTAGACTTTGATGGTTGGAACCCCTCTTTTCACTTTTATGTTACATTTAGGAGGCTGGTCATTCGGCCATGCCTAGACCTTTTTCTCTTATGTATTTTCTACAGTGGAGTTTCTACACCTCATAGATTAAGGTGCAGAGCTCTTCTGTTCTTCATGAATTAATGCAAGTACTATTGTTTCTCTTCCAATTCATGCCTACTTCTTCTCCAAGATATACTCTCATACTTAATTTAGTTAAGTCAGAATGAAGGGGTGACCCGTGACAATCACCTACTATCTTCGTTACTCGCTTAGCCAAGATCCGCGTTCCTGACAACCATAAGCGGTCTACATGATGTTCAACGTAGTCATTGGACGACAACCGGAGTATATTCTCTTGGGTTTCTAATCCACGGACTGAGTCTGTGAGATTAGGATCTTCGTGGTATAGGCTAGAACCAATTGGCAGCATTCCTGAGATTCAGAAAGTCTAAACCTTGCCTGTGGTATTTCGAGTAGGATCTGGGAAGGGATGACTGTGATGAGCTTCAAACTTGCGAATGTTGGGTACAGTGACAGTGTGCAAAAGGATAGAGAGATCCTATTCTGATGCTAGTGAGAACCGACAGTTGATTAGCCGTGCAGAAACCGTACCTGGTATTTTTCATCTGAGAGGATCATACAACTTGCCATGGAAAGGAGCACGCATGATTGGATGAAGACAATAGGAAAGCAGATGTTCAGAAGCAACAAAGCATCTCCAAGCGCTTATCCGAAATTCCCACCAATGAATCACATAAGTATCTTTATTTTATTTTATGTTTTATTTATCTTTTAATTATCAAAACCTCATAACCATTTGAATCTGCCTGACTAAGATTTACAAGATGACCATAGCTTGCTTCAAGCCGACAATCTCCGTGGGATCGACCCTTACTGACGTAAGGTATTACTTGGACGACCCAGTGCACTTGCTGGTTAGTTGTACCAGAGTTATGAAAAGTGTGATCACAATTCCGTGCACCAAGCATCAATCTGATGCTCTTGTCTATAATGAAAAAGCTTGGAATCCAAGAGGTGCAGCCAACAAGGATAGCACTACAAGTGGCAGACAAGTCTTTGAAATAGGCCTATGGAATAGTAGAGAATGACTTGGTCAAGGTTGGAGAGCTTTTCCTCGGTGCAGACTTCATGATCCTTGACATGGGAAAGGGTGCAAATTATTCTCTGATCCTTGGAAGACAATTTCTGGCCACTAGAAGAGCTTTGATTGATGTGGAAAAAGGTGAGATGGTTCTGAGGATGCGTGAGGATTACTTGGTATTCAAGGTTTTTAGACCTTTACATCACTCTGATGAAGGAGGCACTAGCATGAAGAATGAACTCACTAACCCAAGCCTCCAAGGGTGCCTGAATGGAATACAGTAGAGTCTAAAGCTTAAACCTTCTTTGGTGGGCACCACTACAATTCCCCCTGACATCAAACCTAAGTTTGCTATGGGGTGTGCATCATCCACCAAGGAGGGAGTTCCTAAGAAGAAGGTACCTAAAGGTTGGAGAAACAAGAAGATTCTCATTGAAGACTTCTCTCCAGGAATGAAGGTGGTATTCACTAAGAGTCCAATTCTGCCTCATACAGTGAACAAGATCCTGTCTCTTGAGCACATTGAGTTAATCCATGATAGCACAGGAAAGTGATTCACAGTGAGAGGTGAAGAACTAAGCCCCTATGATCACCTCCCTCCCTAGTGGAGCTGACCGTCAAGCTAGTGACGGTAAAGAAACGCTTGTTGGGAGGCAACCCAACCATAAGTATTGTAACACCCTAATTACTTTAAGCCTTACCTCATACTATAAAGCAAAGGATAATTAAAGATTACAACAATTCTAAGGCTTATACGATAATATATATGTATATATATAGAAAAAGATAGTAAGTCTAGAAGCCCGATGAAGAAATAAGCTCAAAAATAGAGTTTCAAAAGTGTGAAATGTTCATACGAAGCTACACGCTTAAAGGCACAAGATATAGATACAAGATAAAAAAGAATATGTAGAAATATGAATGTAATAGTCATAGATTACTAGCCGCATCCCGCAGAGTTTAAGCCGACTAGTTATATATGTACAGACATAGAGAGTTCTGAAAGCTAAAACAGCATATACAACATATCTCTCAATTGTAAGACCCTGAGGCAAATAAAGATACAAAAGTGAGAGTACTAAATAAAATATCCAAAATGACTCCAAAATATGATTAAGATCCTCCGCTCTGTCACCATCACGTAACGCACCGAGGTAGGTTACGACCTGCATCTGAAAAACAACAACAGAATATAGTATGAGAATCGGAGGTTCTCAGTATGGTAACAGTGCCCAGTAATGTAAGATATAAGATTTTGGGATGCCAGAGGCAATCCTAGAACTTCACATCAATCATAATATTCAAGCTTATAAAACATGTTAACAAAATCCTTAAACAGGTTATCTAACTTAGGGAATTTCTAACTATCAATTCACCGCTGTCCCACAGCCTTCACTAGCCTAACCGCCAAGCGATCCCATCGCCACCGCCTACTGAACCTCCTCAATCCCAGTAGAAAACACAAGTAATTCATACAAGTAAAGCACAAGTAATTATCATGTATAGCAAGTAATTCAAGAAACAAATAAGCATGTTATATAATTAGGCATAGTATGCAAGTAAACAAAGCAAGCAACCACATAGAAAATGCACATGATGAATGTCTGTCCTATTGGCTGTGATATCACATTGTCAGTTTAACTGCCAACCTGACACGTTTCCATGGGAATGTTGCCTTTCGATTACGAATAAAATGGGTACCCCAAGGGATATCGTGCCCGACAGACGGTCCAAGGATATAGTGCCTGTACACACTCTTGTGATTCTAGAATGATGCGAGCGGGATATTCAGCCACAGACCTCACATCTCAATGTAAGCAGGAGTAACCATCACCCTTACACTACTGCCGCAACCTCGACAAGTGATAAACCACTATTTTATGGTTTATTTTGTATTGAATTGAGTGGATTTTGTCAATTATTATCCCACTTATTCATGTAAATTGCATGTTTTTAGGTTTCCTCCCTAATTTTTGTGCTGTGATTAAAAACATCCTTCTTAGACATTTAAATTACTAATTTTTAATCCTCTTTTATTACCATTCAATGCCGTAATATGTGTGTTAAGTGATTTTAGGATTTATAGGACAGGAATGGCTTAGAGGATGGAATGGAAGCATGCAAAAGTGGAAGGAACACAAGAATTTGGAGATTTGAGAAGCTGGTCTCGACGCGCATGCATGGCTAACGCGTACGCCTGACCGAGCCATAACCAAATGACGTGCACGCGTGGCTGACGCCTATGCGTGGCCAGATGCAAGGTTCAACAACGCGTACACGTGACGAGCGTCACGTGCCTCAGTAAAGCGAAAATGCTAGAGGCAATTTCTGGGCTGCTTTTGACCCAGTTTCAGGCCCGAAAATGAAGACAAGAGGCTGTAGAGTGGAGCTGGGAATCATTGGAATCATTCATTCATTCATACATTTTTAGGTTTTAGATGTAGGTTTCTTGAGAGAGAGGCTCTCTCCTCTCTCTATGTTTTAGGGTTTTTAGTCTTATTTCTTCTTAGCTTCAGAATTTTATCTTGCTTTAATTTAGTTTTCTTCTACCTTTTATTGTTCTAGTATCTTAGTTTATCTTCCCTTGTTGATTTCTTCATTTTTCCAATTTAGTTTATGAACTCTTCTTGTTAGATTCAATTTCCTTTTAATGCAATTTGAGGTATTTCATGTTTATTGCTTCTTTCTTTAATTGTTGGTTATTGATTCCTTGCATGTGTTAATCTTAGATTTTACTATTTCTTGTTACTTTTCTATGCTTTTAGTTTGTGTCTTCCAAGTGTTTGATAAAATGCTTGGTTAGATTTTAAAATAGATTTTTATGTTCTTGACTTGGATTGATTAATTAGATACTCTTGAGTTATCAAAATTCTTTTGTTGATTGGTGATTGAAAGTTGCTAGTTGGCTTGAACCTCACTAAATCTAGTCTTTGATTAGGACTTGTGAACTTGAGTCGGTTTTGCTCGCTTGACTTTCCTTCATTTGTTAGAGGATAACTAAGTGAAAGCGATTTACACTTACCATCACAATTGATGATGATAATGAGGATAGGAATTTCAATTCTCAATCCTTGCTAGGACCTTTCTTACTTGTTAGTTTATTTTTCTTGCAATTTATATTTTCTTGTTCCTTATTTCAAAACCCTAAAAAGAAGTACATCGTAACTAATAATAAATACACTTTCCTGCTATTCCTTGAGAGACGACCTGAGGTTTAAATACTTCGGTTAATTTTATTGGGTTTGCTTAAGTGACAAACAATTTAAACGTTGACCGAGGATTGCTTGTCGGTTTAGAACTATACTTGCAACGAGAATTTTTTGAGAAATTATTTACCGACAATTTTCCTCCGTCAACAAGCGGGATTAACCAACCGTCCTTGCCAGGCGCATAACGTCTTAACAATCAATATAATACAATATATATCAATATCTCATTCAGTGATCACTTTCAACATTCAATATTTCCTCATTTATCTCGAGTCCCAAACTCGTCACAAACATTTTCAATTCTTATTTCCACAGCTTGTCATACTCATAATTAATATAGTACTCTCCCAATCCACACAACTATTCTATCCTCAGTGCTCCAAAAATCCTAAGTCTTCGTCTTTTAAATTCATATAGAATTTCACCAAATTAAGTCATTAACTAATCTTTAGTAATATTAGGACCTAATTACTAGATAGTATTCTTAAACAGTAGTTTGAAGAAATTTAGGAAGTTAGAGAACCCTTGAAAACGAAAAAAAAAAACCATTTTTCAACAAAATAGGGGGGTTATGCGTACGCACACCCCCGCTGTGCGTACGCATACGGGTAAAAATGGGTGGTCACATACACAACCCCCTGCTTGCATACGCGAGATGCCCAGCCTGAATAGAATGCTCGCGTCGCATGCACTGTGTCGTGTATGCAAGCCTCTCCAGACTTAGAAAATTTTCAATTCTGCAGAATTTCAGTTTTAAACATTAAACTTTAAATGTTCATAACTTCCTCTACAGAACTCCATTTTCCTCAAACTTTATATCCATTTAAAGCTCCTTAGATGAATTTCAATTTAAGATAAATTTCAATCAATTTTGAAAATTGAGGCTCAAGTTATGATCCGCCAAAGTTCACCAAAAATAGATTTTTACCAAAAGTTAACTAGGTTCTCAAACTTCCAAAATTCACAATCAAAACCAACTATCCTACAACTAAATAGTTTCAATGCACCAAATTTATGTTCATATATCCTCCAATTCATTCTATAACCTACCAATATACATTTTCATCATTTTCATCCAAAAATTCCTACTTACACATCTCAACTTCTCAATAATTAACAACTCAACATCAATTCACCATCCTCAACGTTCATCAACATCAACAAGCATCATAATTTATTATCACTCCTCAAAACTATCATTATTCACTTCAACCTCAAAAATCAACAACAACATCAAAATTCAACCTCATTTTATCATAATCATCAATGCCATCATACATTATTAATTCAATAATTTCCAACAATCAATTCAATCCTATCCTAAAGTCTACTATCCTATGTGTCTAGAAATATTACATATTACATAGAGGAAACCAAAACCATACCTTAGCCAATTCCCAATATGCACAATACACCAATTTGAGTCCAAATCAAGCCCACAATCACCAACAAATCACCAATTCACATCCAAAGCTCCAAATAAATGCCAACATTCGCAAGAACTCAAACTAAAATCATACCAAATACCAAAAATCAACCTAGAGTTACCAAATTTACAAATTCACAAAGGTAAAGAGTTTTCTTACCTTTCCAGATGGTGTTTGGGGCACAAATCACCAATAACCCAACCTTAGATACAACCTAATCAATCAAAAACACAAAATCTACTCAAAACTCAAACATTAATTTTTGAATTTCTTAGGGCTACAGAATGGAGAGAAAATTTCAAAATCTTACCAACAAAAATTAGATGAAACTAATGGGCTCGTTGAGAGCTTCACGTAGCGGTAAACAGCACGCGAATCGGAGGACCGTAGCTCGAGATATGATCAAATGAAGTTAGATGTAAATAGTGTTTTTGAAATCCTTCCTCTCTTCTTACTTCAGCTGCATGCTCTCATTCTCTAAGGGTTATGGTGGCTGAATGGGGTTCATTAATGTGCTTTTACATGTTGGTTGGGCCTGGTCCAACCCGTTAGCATTTTTGGTCCGTTTGGCCCAACTTTGGGCCAACCTTTAGAATTAGTGCCCAGTTTTTAACTTTAATTAATTTTCTAAGTTTTTTCTATAGTTTTTACTGTTCTCACACAGTAGCGAACATATTTAAGCCGGTACTGCCGGTTAATTTACCGGTACGCATTTTAATGCAATTTTTCGCAGAAAATTACATTTTTCAACTCAGAAAAATTTATTGAGTCTAAATATCATATTAAAATTTTCTAATTAATATTCTAAATTTTTGGAACCTATTTTAGGCAATTAAGTTATTTTAATTAAGCAGTTAATTAATTACGGTTCTCACAAGCATCCTTTAGTTTTTCTTTCAATTTGATTTTCATGCTTTTTATTTTTATTTATAGTTTTTCTTGCGCTAATTTTAATTGTGATCATGCAAAGTTTTTATTAGAACAGGGACAGGAGGACTCAGGAGGAAGAATAGAACACCCTGGAGAGCATTCAACTCGAAGTGTTTTGGCGCTTGGTGCACGAAAATTACTTCACACTATGTAATTCTGCACAACTAACCAGCAACTGCACTGGGTCGTCCAAGTAATACCTTACGTGAGTAAGGGTCGATCCCACGGAGATTGTTGGCTTGAAGCAAGCTATGGTTATCTTGCAACTCTTAGTCAGGATATTAATCAGTGGCTATCAATTGACTTGTAAATGAACAAGAGAGCATGAATTAAAGGTTACTTGTTATGCAGTAAATGAGAATATGTTGGAGTTTTGGAGATGCTTTGCCTTTTGAATCTCTTCTTTCTCTCTATCTTCTTCTTCACGCACGCACATCCCTCCTATGGCAAGCTGTGTGTTGGAGGATCACCGTTGTCAATATGGTGATGAGTGTCACGGATCATCACATTCATCATAATAAGGCGCAAATGAATATCTTAGATAGGAACAAACATGATTGAATAGAAAACAAAAATACTGGCATTAACTCATTGAGGCACAGTAGAGCTCCTCACCCCCAACAATGGAGTTTAGAGACTCATGTCGTCAAGAGGTACAAAGTTCAGATCTAAAAATGTCATGAGATACAAAATAAATCTCTAAAAGTTGTTTAAATACTAAACTAGTAACCTAGGTTTACAGAAAATGAGTAAACTATGATAGATGGTGCAGAAATCCACTTCTGGGGCCCACTTGGTGTGTGCTGGGGCTGAGACTAAAGCTTCTCACGTGCATAGGGCTGTTTTGGGCGTTCAACGCCAGCTTTGGATCCAATTCTGGCGTTGAACTCCAACTCCTAACTTGTTTCTGGCGTTGGACGCCAGACAGCAGCACGGAACTGGCGTTGAACGCCAGTTTACGTCATCTATCCTTGAGCAAAATATGGACTATTATATATTTCTGGAAAGCCCTGGATGTCTACCTTCCAACGCAATTGAAAGCGCGCTATTTGGAGTTCTGTAGCTCCAGAAAATCCACTTTGAGTGCAGGGAGGTCAGAATCCAACAACATCAGCAGTCCTTTTTCAGCCTGAATCAGATTTTTGCTCAGCTCCCTCGATTTCAGCCAGAAAATACCTGAAATCATAGAAAAATACAAAAACTCATAGTAAAGTCTATAAATATAAATTTTGCCTAAAAGCTACTGAAAATAAACTAAAAACTAACTAAAACACACTAAAAACTATATGAAATTAACCCCAAAAAGCGTATAAAATATCCACTCATCACAACACCAAACTTAAACTGTTGCTTGTCCTCAAGCAACTAGATAAATAAAATAGAATACAAATAATTTAGGAAGCAATAATATCTCAGAGTTTTTGAGTGAAGCTCAGATTCTAATTAGATGAGCGGGACCAGTAGCTTTTTGCTTCTGAACAGTTTTGGCATCTCACTTTATCCATTGAAGCTCAGAGCGATTGGCATCTATAGGAACTCAGAATTCAGATAGTGATATTGATTCTCCTAGTTTAGTATGTTGATTCTTGAACACAGCTACTTTATGAGTCTTGGTCGTGGACCTAAGCACTTTGTTTTCTAGTATTACCACCGGATACATAAATGCCACAGACACATAATTGGGTGAACCTTTTCAGATTGTGACTCAGCTTTGCTAAAGTCCCCAATTAGAGGTGTCCGGGGTTCTTAAGCACACTCTTCTTTTTGCTTTGGACCTTGACTTTAACCGCTCAGTCTCAAGTTTTCACTTGACACCTTCACGCCACAAGCACATGGTTAGGGACAGCTTAGTTTAGCCGCTTAGGCCGGGATTTTATTCCTTTAGGCCATCCTATCCACTGATGCTCAAAGCCTTGGGATCCTTTTTATTTAGCCTTGCTTTTTGGTTTTAAGGGTTATTCGCTTTTTGCTCTTGCCTCTTGGTTTTAAGAGCTTTTGGCTTTTTCTGCTTGCTTTTTCTTTTTCTTTCTATTTTTTTCGCTATTTTTTTTTTCTGCAAGCTTTGTTCTTTGCTGCTTTTTCTTGCTTCAAGAATCATTCTTATGATTTTTCAGATTATCAATAACATGTCTCATGTTCATCATTCTTTCAAGAGCCAACATATTTAACAGTCTTAAACATCAAATTCAAAAGACATATGCACTGTTCAAGCATTCATTCAGAGGACAGAAAGCATTGCCACCACATGTAAATAATTAGAATGTTCTTATTAAAAACTCAAAAATTATTGCCTCTTATTCTAAAGAAATTCTTCTATTTTATTCATGTTTGATGATGATAAAAAAATTAAATTATAGCTTAATTGGAGATAAAATCAAAAATATAGATACTAATTACTACTATATGACTCCTAAGGTAAAACTAGAATAAGAATAGTTATCACAGAGTTAAGGCTAAGATTGGAATTTAACAACCTTTGTTCTGGGGAGTGGACGTTCCTCTAATCTACGGGGTGATTGGAATTCCCTTAAGTCGCGCCCTTGCTCCTCCTGTTCTTTAATCAAATAGCAAAGAATGCTACTTTGTTCCTTCTGTTCTTTCATTATTTGTTCCATAGCTTCGTGCATCTTGGTAACTGATGTTTCAAGATACTCCCAGTATTCAGATTGAGGGATTTCTGGGAGAAATTCCTGTGTTTTCTTCTTGATGGGGTCATCCTGTGCTTGTTGTTTTTCCATTGATGCTTTGGTGATTGGTCGCTCAATTGAGATATACTTAGTTATTCCCATCCTTACTCCAGCGTCCTTGCAGAGCATAGAAATCAAGCTTGGATAAGCCAACCTGGCATCTTTGGAATTTTTGTTTGCAATTTTGTAAAATTCAGTTGAAATCAGTTGATGAACTTCCACTTCTTTTCCCATCATGATGCAATAGATCATCACTGCTCTTCTAATAGTGACTTCAGAACGGTTGCTAGTGGGCAGCAGAGAATGCCCAATGAACTCCAGCCATCCTCTGGCGACTGGTTTGAGATCTTCTCTTTTGAGTTGATTTGGAACACCCTTCGTGCTGGTGGTCCACCTGGCTCCAGGGATACATATATCCTCTAGGATCTTATCCAGGCCCTTGTCTGTTCTCATCATTCTCCTATTGAAGGAGTCTGGATCATCTTTCAGCTGAGGTAGCTTTAAGATCTCCCTGATCTTGTCAGGGTGGGTATGAACAATCTTTCCTCTAACCAAGGTCCGATTGTCATAGATAGCAGATCCAGATAGTCTTTGCCTGTCTGTATGCCACATATTAGCATAGAACTCCTAGACCATATTCCTTCCCACTTTCGATTCAGGATTAGCTAGGATCTCCCAGTTCCTGATTCGAATTTGCTCTTGGATCTACGGATATTCGTCTTCTTTCAGATCGAATCTAACTTCCGGGATCACTGATCTTAGACCCATTATTTTGTAATAATTGTCTGAATGTTCTTTAGTTAAGAACTTCCCTTGATTCCAAAGTGGTTTTGGAACGCTTTCTTTCTGGCCTCTTGGAGTGTGTTGTTTTCCTTTAGGGGCCATGATCTTAGTGATCACGGATAAGCACACCAAACTTAGAGGTTTGCTTGTCCTCAAGCAAAAAGAAAAGAAAGGAGAGGGAGAGAAGGAGAGCTAGGTGCAATGGTGGATGGGAGGGGAGGGAGGCCGAACCCATATTTAAAGGGAGAGGGGGGTGGGTTTTCGAAAAATAGGGAGAAAGATAAGATAGAAGATATAATTTTTAGAAAAAAGTATGATAAGAAAAGATATGATTTAAAATTGAAAAGATATGAAAGATATTTGAAAAAGATAGATTTGGAATTTTGAAAAAGATAGTATGGATATTTGAAAAAGATATTGCTTAGTTGAAAAGATTTTTGAATGAAAAGAGAGAGATTTGTTTTGAGAATTTTGAAAAAGAGTTGAGTTGGATTGAAAAAAAAGGATTTGTACTTATGAATTAAGATACATTTAATATTTTTAAAGAAGGGTTTTTAGAAATTAGGGATTTTAGAAATCAGGGTTCTTAACATGTTTATGCAAGAAATCATGAATTGGAACATGAAAATTAGGATTAAAATGAAAAATATGAAGAAAAAAACGAATTTACCTCCTCCCCACCATCCTGGCGCTTGAACGCCCAAACGCTGCATGTTTTGGGCGTTCAACGCCCAAATGCTGCTTCTCCTGGGCATTCAACGCCAAGCTGCTGCTTATTTCTGGCGTTGAATGCCAGGAAGTCCTTTGTTACTGGGCGTTTTTCTGAACGCCCAGAACGCTGTAAATCTGGCGTTAAACGCCCAGATGGCTATCCTTACTGGCGTTTTCTTGCCAGTGAGCTCTTTTTCTCTGGTTTGCGTGCAAAATCTTTCTGTAACCCTGTGAACTTATACAATTGACTCTTTACCTTAGGATCAATGAATTTTATATAAACAAATAAAATCAAGAATAGGGCAAAATGCTTAGAGGAAGTGATGCCCCATGGCTGGGTTGCCTCCCAGTAAGCGCTTCTTTATTGTCTTTAGCTGGACCTTGCTGAGCTTTTAATCTAGCTTCAGCCTTGAGCACTCTTGCTCAACATTGCCTTCAAGATAGTGCTTGATTCTCTGTCCATTAACAATGAACTTCTTATCAGAATCAATATCTTGAAGCTCCACATAACCATATGGTGATACACTTGTAATCACATATGGTCCCCTCCACCGGGACTTCAGTTTCCCGGGGAATAGCCTGAGCCTAGAGTTAAACAACAGAACCTTTTGTCCTGGTTCAAAGATTCTAGATGACAGCTTCCTGTCATGCCATTTTTTTTATTTTTCTTTATAAAGCTTGGCATTTTCGAAAGCAGTGAATCTGAATTCCTCTAGTTCATTTAGCTAGAGCAATCTTTTTTCTCCAGCTAATTTGACATCAAAGTTTAGGAATCTGGTTGCCCAGTAGGCTTTATGTTCCAGTTCCACGGGCAGGTGACATGCCTTACCATACACAAGTTGGTATAGAGAGGTCCCTGTAGGAGTCTTGAATGCTGTTCTGTATGCCCACAGAGCATCATCCAAGCTTCTTGCCCAATCCTTTCTACGGGTACTTACAGTCCGTTCTAGGATTCTTTTTAGCTCTCTGTTAGAGAGTTCAGCTTGTCCATTAGTCTGTGGATGATATGGAGTCGCCACCTTGTGGCGAATCCCATACCGGACCATGGCAGAGTAAAGCTGTTTGTTGCAGAAGTGAGTACCCCCATCACTGATTAGTACTCTAGGGACCCCAAACCTGCTGAAGATATAAGGAACTAGGAACTTCAGCACTGTTTTAGTATCATTGGTGGGTGTGGCAATGGCCTCTACCCATTTTGATACGTAGTCAACAGCCACCAGAATATAAGTGTTTGAGTATGATGGTGGAAAAGGTCCCATGAAGTCAATTCCTCATACGTCAAACAACTCAATCTCCAAGATTCCTTGTTGAGGCATGGCGTAACCATGAGGCAGATTGCCAGCTCTTTGGCAACTGTCACAGTTACGTACGAACTCTCGGGAATCTTTATAGAGTGTGGGCCAATAGAAGCCACTTTGGAGGACCTTGGTGGCTGTTCGCTCACCTCCGTAATGGCCTCCATATTATGATCCATGGCAATGTCATAGGATCCTCTGTGCTTTTTCTCTAGGTACACATCTCCAGATTATTCCATCTGCACATCTCTTAAAGAGATAGGGTTCATCCCACAAGTAGTACTTTGCATCAGTAACTAATTTTTTCTTTTGTTGCCTGTTGTACTCTTTGGGTATGAACCTTGCAGCTTTATAGTTTGCAATGTCTGCAAACCATGGTGTTTCCTGAACGGCAAATAAATGCTCATCCAGAAAAGTCTCAGATATCTCAAGAGAGGGGAGGGACGTCCCTTCTACTGGCTCTATCCGGGACAGATGATCAGCCACTTCGTTCTCTGTCCCTTTTCTATCTCTTATTTCTATATCAAACTCTTGCAGAAGCAACACCCATCTTAAAAGCCTGGGTTTTGAATCCTGCTTTGTGAGTAGATATTTGAGAGCAGCATGGTCAGTATACATAATCACCTTTGATCCTACCAAGTATGATCTAAACTTGTCAATGGCATAAACCACTGCAAGTAATTCTTTTTCTGTGGTTGTGTAATTTTTCTGGGCATCATTTAAAATGCGGCTAGCATAATAAATGACGTGCAGAAGCTTGTCATGCCTCTGCCCCAGCACTGCACCAATGGCGTGATCACTGGCATCACACATTAGCTCAAATGGTAATGTCCAGTCTGGTGCAGAAATAACTGGTGCTGTGACCAGCTTGGCTTCCAGCATTTCAAACGCCTGCAGACACTCTGTGTCAAACACAAATAGCGTGTCAGCAGCTAGCAGATTGCTCAGAGGTTTTGCGATTTTTGAAAAATCCTTTATAAACCTCCTATAGAATCCTGCATGCCCCAAATTATGACCTGCTAGTCTTTCTAGCATCTGGTCTATGAATGGTAAAGGAAAATGATCCTTTCTGGTGGTTGTATTGAGCCTTCTGTAGTCAATACACATGTGCCACCCTCTAACTGTTCTTGTAGGAACCAATTCATTCTTTTCATTATGAACCACTATCATGCCTCCCTTTTTGGGGACAACTTGGACAGGGCTCACCCAGGGGCTGTCAGAAATAGGATAAATAATCCCAGCCTCCAGTAATTTGGTGACCTCTTTCTGCACCACTTCCTTCATGGCTGGATTTAGCCGCCTCTGTGGTTGAACCACTGGTTTAGCATTATCCTCCAATAAGATTTTGTGCATGCATCAGGCTGGGCTTATGCCCTTAAGGTCACCTATGGACCACCCAAGAGCTGTCTTGTGTGTCCTTAGCACTTGAATAATTGCTTCCTCTTCCTGTGGATTTAAAGCAGAGCTTATGATCACTGGAAAAGTGTCACCTTCTCCTAGAAATGCATATTTCAGGGATGGTGGTAATGGTTTGAGCTCGGATTTAAGAGGTTTTTCCTCTTCCAGAGGAAATTTCAGAGGCTCTTTCATTTCCTCTGAATCCTCCAAATCAGGTTGAACATCTTTAAATATGTCTTCCAACTCTGATTCGAGACTCTCAGCCATGTTGATCTCTTCTACCAAAGAGTCAACTCCCAGGGTCTTTAAGCTTTTCAGGAAAGCTTTTCAGAATGACTGCACTGCATTCTTCAGTGAGGAGAACTCTTTCAGTTTCTCTCCAATCCTTTTTATGACTCAAGATCTCTTTCATGAACTTGGCATAAGAAGGTATTTGCTCTAGTGCCTCTGTAAATGGAATCTTTATTTCAAGAGTCTTGAGATAATCTGCAAAGCGAGCAAATTGCTTATCCTGCTCCTCTTGGCGGAGTTTTTGAGGATAAGGTATCTTGGCTCTATATTCCTCAACCTTAGTTGCTGTAAGTTTATTTCCTATAGAAGTGGTTGAAGAAGCCTTTTTAGATGGGTTGTTATCAGCACTTTTGTATGTCTGATCCCTCACTAGCAATTGAGTGCCAGAGTTAGAAGCTGGAGTGACGTTAGACGCCAGCTCCTCATCTGTTCCTGGCGTTTGAATGCCAGAACTGTGCCTCTTTTGGGCGTTCAACGCCAGATCCTTGCTTGTTTCTGGCGTTGAACGCCAGTCCTGAGCATGGTCTGGGCGTTCAGCGCCAGCCTTCCACCCAACTTCTGGCGTTTTAGCGCCAGAATTATTTTTCCCTGGGCTCTTACTGTCCTCAGATGGATTTTGGGTGGTTTGCTCATTTCTTGGTTTCCTGCTGCTTTGAAGTGGGGTAGTTAGTGCTTTCCCACTTCTTAGTTGAATTACTTGGCATTCTTCTGTTATTTGTTTTGACAGCTGCTGCCTTGTTTGCTTTACATGTACTTTCATGTTTATATTAGCCATCCTTGTCTCTTGTAGTTTATCCTTGAATTCAGCTAACTGCTTTGTTAGAAAATCCAATTGCTGATTGAATTCAGCAGCTTGCTCTGCAGGACTGAGTTCAGCAGTTGCTGTTTTAGCCTCTTCTTTCATGGAAGGGTCACTGCTTAAGTACATATGCTGATTTCCTGCAACTGTATCAATGAGCTCTTTAGCTTCTTCAATTGTCTTTCTCATGTGGATAGATCCACCAGCTTAGCAATCTAAAGAGATCTGAGCTCTTCCTGTAAGCCCATAATAGAAGACGTCTAACTGAACCCACTCTGAAAACATTTCAGAGGGGCATTTTCGTAGCATCTCTCTGTATCTCTCCCAGGCATCATAAAGAGATTCATTATCTCCTTATTTAAAGCCTTGGATGTCCAGCCTTAGCTGTGTCATCCGTTTTGGAGGAAAGTATTGATTCAGGAATTTTTCTGTCAGCTGTTTCCATGTCCTTATGCTAGCCTTAGGTTGGTTATTTAACCACCTATTGGCTTGGTCTTTTACAGCAAATGGAAATAGTAATAATCTGTAGACATCATCATCTACTTCCTTATCATGTACTGTGTCAGCAATTTGTAAAAACTGTGCCAGTAACTCTGTAGGTTCTTCCTGTGGAAGACCAGAATACTGGCAGCTTTGCTGCACCATGATAATGAGTTGAGGATTCAACTCAAAGCTACTGACTCTAATGGAAGGTATGCAGATACTACTCCCATATGAAGCAGTAGAGGGATTAGCATATGACCCCAGAGTCCTCCTGGACTGTTCATTTCCACTTAGATCCATGATGGAGAAAGGGAGATGATAAAAAAATATTTATTTTTATTTATTTATTTAATTATTTTGAAAATAAAATAAATTAAAACAAAATAAATAAAAATAGGTGAAGATTTTCGAAAAAATGAGGAGAGAGAAAGTGGTTAGGAAGTTTTAAAAAAGATATGATTTGGAAAAGATTTTAAATTTTGAAAAAAAATATGAATTTTTTTTTAAAAATAATTTTTGAAATAGAGAGAAAAGATATTTTTGAATTTAGTGAGGAAAGAGAAAAATAATAAAATAGCACAAGATTTAAAATTTTTAGATCTAATGCTCCTAGTTTTCGAAAATTTTGGAGGGAAAACACCAAGGAACACCAAACTTAAAAATTTTAAGATCAAGACACAAGGAAAACTCAAGAACACTTTGAAGACTCCCAAGAACACAAGAACATGAAGAAAGAACACCAAACTTAAAATTTTTAGAAAACAAAACTAAAATTTTCGAAAAACATAGAAAAATCAACAAGAAAACACCAAACTTAGAGTTTGGCACAAGATTTATTCAAAAATAGGATTCGCTATCCTTTTGCGTCTGTCACTACGCCCAGCACTCGCGAGTTTGAAGCTCGTCACAGTCATCCAATCCCAGAATCCTACTAGGAATACCACAGACAAGTTTTAGACTTTCCGGATTCTCAAGGATGCTGCCAATGGATTCTAGCTTATACCACGGAGATTCCGATTAAGGAATCTAAGAGATACTCATTCAATCTAATGTAGAACGGAGGTGGTTGTCAGGCACACGTTCATAGGTTGAAAATGGTGATGAGTGTCACGGATCATCACATTCATCATAATAAGGCGCAAATGAATATCTTAGATAGGAACAAACATGATTGAATAGAAAACAGAAATACTGGCATTAACTCATCGAGGCACAGCAAAGCTCCTCACCCCCAACAATGGAGTTTAGAGAATCATACCATCAAGAGGTACAAAGTTAAGATCTAAAAATGTCATGAGATACAAAATAAATCTCTAAAAGTTGTTTAAATACTAAACTAGTAACCTAGGTTTACAGAAAATGAGTAAACTATGATAGATGGTGCAGAAATCCACTTCTGGGGCCCACTTGGTGTGTGCTGGGGCTGAGACTAAAGCTTCTCACATGCATAGGGCTGTTTTGGGCATTCAACGCCAGCTTTGGATCCAATTCTGGCGTTGAACTCCAACTCCTAACTTGTTTCTGGCGCTGGACGCTAGACAGCAGCATGGAACTGGCATTGAACGCCAGTTTACGTCATCTATCCTTAAGCAAAGTATGGACTATTATATATTTCTGGAAAGCCCTGGATGTCTACTTTCCAACGCAATTGGAAGCGCGCCATTTGGAGTTCTGTAGCTCCAGAAAATCCACTTTGAGTGCAGGGAGGTCAGAATCCAACAGCTTCAGCATTTCTTTTTCAGCCTGAATCAGATTTTTGCTCAGCTCCCTCGATTTCAGCCAGAAAATACCTGAAATCACAGAAAAATACACAACTCATAGTAAAGTCCAGAAATATAAATTTTGCCTAAAAGCTACTGAAAATAAACTAAAAACTAACTAAAACACACTAAAACTATATGAAATTATTCTGATCATCAATAGTTACAAAGGTCTAAAATTATTAAAGGCTCAAATGAGTTGTTTTCCTAACTATATGCTTGTGGTGTGAATGTGTCAAGTAATCCTTGAAACAGAGCACTAAGAGTTGAGATCAAGTGCAATTACTGAGTATGCCAAATGCTTTGAGCACCACTATTAGGGAGAGATAAAAAGAAAAATTAGAGCTCAAAAGAGTTCCCCAGTTAAGTACTTGTGGTGTTGTTGTATCAAGTTAAGCTTGAAGACAAAACACTTAAAGGAATAAAAGAAAAGAAAAAGAAAAAGAAAGGAATAAAAGAGTCCATAATATTGTCTGAGTTCTAGTTCTAAAGGATATCAACATATATCAGCTTCAAAGGACAGTGAGATAGCAAACCTATTCAAAATCAAAGTGTTATAGGATATCAACATTCTAAGCTTCAAAGGATAGTGAGATGCCAAAACTATTCAGAATCACAATGTCATTAACCCCACCCAGTAATTGGACATGAGCTTAAATGAACACTCAAGTCTTAGGCATTTTCTCTTCTCAACACTATATTGTTTTTAGTTGCTTGAGGACAAGCAACAGTTCAAGTTTGGTGTTGTGATGCGTAAGCATCTTATACTTATATTCTTCATGTTTTCCAGTTAAATTTAGTTAGAATTTAGCAAGTTTAATAATGTTTTAGTGTTAAAATCCTCTTTGGATGCTACTTTGAGTTGTTTTCATGTTTTTATTATTTCAAGTGAAATTCGGATCAATTTGGCAGAGTTTTGAGCAAAAAGGAGAAGTTTCGAAGTTACCTCCTTGGGCGCTAAATGCCCCGCTGGCGTTTAGCACTAGCAACCAGCCAATTCAGAAGGCATCCTGCCCCTTTTGAGCGCCAAACGCCCAGCTGGCATTTAGCGCCAGGCAATTTGAACCGAATCCCCACTCAAGGAGCATCTTTAGTGGATTTAGCTTTTAGTTATTATCTTATCTTTTATTTTTGTAAATTTTAATTACAAACAAAATATTTTAGGTTGAGGATTTATTATTTTATTTTAATTTCAAATCAAATTAGGTTAGATATAAAAGGGAAAAGATTCACCCTTTAGGGGATCTTCTCACTTCCACATATTTCACTTTTGAGAACCCTTGTTTTCTCTGTAAGTCATGAGCCACTAAATCTCCTCTATTAAAGTTAGGAGCTATGTTTATTTCTATGGATTAAGACTATTTCTTTTCTATTTTAATTAATGTATTGATTTAGTTTCAAGGATTGCTTTCGTTTTTCATCTTATGAATCTGTGTATGTGTTGTTGTGATTCTTGAAAGTATAACCCTTAGTCTATATGTGTTGTTGTGATTCTTGAAAGATTTATCTCGCTTGAAGAACAGCTTGAAAGCAAATTCCTCCTCAATTTCTAATTACTTGAACTAATCGCGATACGTGACATATAATCCTCTTAGCTTTGGATAGTTAGGGTTTTTGTGGCCATAAACTAGAATTGAACATAACCCTCTAATCTACATTAAGTGACCAAGACATTGGCAATTGATTTGGGTTAGAGGAGACAAAATCACTAAGACATTAGGGTTTGGTCAATTACAATTTGCCATGAAATGAATCTTGCATGATTAAAATAGTTGGTAAGAAAACTTAATCCGAATGAATAAACAACTCCGAAACCTTAACTGCTTTCTCCTATAGATTTCACCTCACTTTTATTGTTTGCTTTCTTATTTTCTGAATTTCTGTTTAATGCATTTTATAACCCTCAAAACACAACTTTCTGCTGGTCTGACTAAGTGAGTCATTCGACCATAGTTGCTTAGCCCATCAATCCTCGTGGGATCGACCCTCATTCACCTGAGGTATTACTTGGTACAACTTGGTGCACTTGTCGATTATTTTGTGGATATAGAAAATCCGCACCACTATGGGACAGCGGTGTTATGTAGAATAGAAAATCCTTAATTTAGATGACTAGTGCGGGATTAAGAATTCCCACAACCTAACTGGCAAGTGCACTGGGTCATGTAAGTAATACCTCAGGTGAGTGAGGGTGATCCCACGAGGATTATTGGACTGAACAAACAATGGTTGTCCAGTTGGACTTAGTTAGGTGAATCAAAAAGGGGTTTGTTGGTTAAAATGCATAAAACAGTAAATAAGCATGTAAAGAAAGCACTAAAATGGTTTGGTATGAAAACAGTATGAGAAAACAGTTAAGGCTTCGGAGATTTTTATCTTTCTGGATTAAATTTCTTACCAACTATTTTAACAAAGTATGATTCATTCCATGGCAAACTTTAAATGCCTAAATCACATTCTCTTAGTGATTTAGCCTCCTCTAACCTTCGTTAACTGCCACTCTCGTGGTCACTTAATTACGATTAGAGGGTAAAGTTAAAAAAAACTAGTTTATGGCCGCAAAAATCCTAATTACCCAAAGCTATATGTCACATATCCCTATTAGTTTGTGTAATTATTAATTTAGGATGAATTTGTTTTCAAGCTATAGTTTAAGCGAGATAACTCTCTCGAGAATCACAAGAACACAAGTAGAATAAGTGTCATACTCTCGTTCCACCCAAATTCATAAGATTAAGAATGAAAACAATTCTTTGAATTGCATCAAGACATCAATTAAAATAGAAAAATAATAATTCTAATCCATATAAATAAACAGAGCTCCTAACCTTAACCAAAGAGGTTTAGTTGCTCATGACTTATAGAGAAACTAAGGTTCTAAAAAGTCCGGAAGGAAGAAGATCTGAATAAAATTGATATTTTTCCTTCTATACTAAACTAATTTGAAATAGAAATAAATTAAACTAAAAAATCCTAAGACTAAAAGATAATGTTTGTAAATAAAAATTACAAAAAGAAAATAAAATAAAACCATAAATGCTAAATCCACTTGAGAGCCCAAAGAGTGGAGAATTCGGACTGCTGCTGGCGTTTAATGCCAGCGTTGGGTGTTAAACGCCCTAAGGGGATTTGCAACGTCTTGGCCTTTATCCCCTGCTGGCGCTAAACGCCAGTTGCATTTAGCGCTCAGGGAGGGTGCTGCCAGCTTTTTCCTTTTCAGCTCCAAACTCTGCCAAATTGCTCCAAATTTCACCTGAAATCATAAAAACACCAAAACAACTCAAAGTAGCATCCAAAGGAGATTTTTGCACTAAAATCAAGTAAACTAAATAAAATATAATTAAAAAAATTGGAAAATAATAAGAAAAATGATATAAGATGCTCACACATCAATGACCCTTTTTGGCTTAAAATTTTATTATAAGTTGAATTTTATATCGGTTTGAAGTTCGAGGATTACCTTTGGTTTTCTGAAACCTTATATCTTATCTATCGGGCACTGTTACTATACTGAGAATCCCCCGGTTCTGATACCATATGTTGTTGTTATTTTTCATATGTAGGTCACAACCTACCTCATTAAGTTTGCGGATGGTGACAAATTGGAAGGTGGCTTGAGTGTTATATTTTGTTTATTTTGTTATGGTGCCTCTCTCCTTTGATTACTGTACTTTGATGCCTTAAAAGCTTAAAATCTGAGAGACAGGATGTATCTATTTTTATCAAAAATTCTGTTGTATATCTGGTTTAATTGGT
>NC_029791.2:94344674-94383167 GCF_000816755.2 Arachis ipaensis | reverse complement strand
TTACCCTTTTTAATATATATATATATATAACTTATTTATCTTATATTTAATTACCTTGTGTATCCTGGAACTGTTTACAAGGTTTTATATATTATGTTTTGTTCCTTTCGTGCCTACGTGCTGTAGTTATCGTTTGTGAATGCTTCACGCTTTGTATCTTTATTTTATACATCTTTGGTCATTTTTTCTTTCATCGGGCTTCTAGACTTAATATTTCTTGACTATATACTATTGTATGGAGCTTTAGAACTATTGTGACGCTTTGTCGTCCTTTGCTTTATGACTAAAGGTAAGGTTTAGGGTGATAGGGCGTTACATTTAGTGGTATCAAAATAGTTCATCTTTGTGAGCCTGAGGGATGGACCAATCGTACTTTATTGCATGCTTTGGGTTGTTTTTCTTTCGTGCTATTTAGGATATCTACTTGATATGCATTGCATGCTTGTTTGTGGGTGCCTTTTTGGGATAACTAAAGCACTGAGCTTGAGGTATTGAGACTGATCACCATGAAATCGATTGTTTGGTGTGGACAGGACCCCAAATGGAAACTTGTGGATGAGGTGATGGGTGGAAATTAGATTCCACACCTAAAAGTAGTAATTACTCAAGTAGTAATTACTCACAAGAGTGAGGTCGATCCCACAGGGATTGATGGATTGAGCAATTTTAGTTAGGTGATGAATTTAGTTAAGCTATAGTTGATGAATTGAGTGATTTTGATTGACTGCAAGTAAATAGAAGTGCAGAATGTAAATTGAGCAGAAAAATAGAGTGCAAAAGGTAAATTGATTGAATCTAAAGGTGTAGAAAGATTAAATTGCATGAAACTTAGAGTGCAAGAAAGTAAATGAACTGAAACTTAAATTGCAAGAAAAGTAAATAGCTAAAACTTAAAGTGCAAGAAATATAAATTTGCTGAATCAAAATTGCTGAGAAATATAAATTGCTTGACGATTAAAAGGATTTGGGTGCTGGGAGTTGAAATTGAATAAGAAATTGCAAACTAAAGTAATCATGAAGCTTTGAGATGCTAGATTTCAGATCTGGATCTCAGTAGCAAGAAAAAAATGGAAAATTTCTTCAAGAAATAAAATAGCAAGAGAATTTGAGTCAATTATGAAATACTTGAAGAGAAATTGAAGATCGAAGAAGAGAAATGAGGTTAGAAAGCAGATCTAACTTACAATTACTCTCCTGATCAAGCAAAATATGGATTTGCAGAAGAAATTGAAATTTAAAATAGCAGAAGAAACTCAGATCCAAATTAAATAGAATTTCCCTATTGCAATCCAAAAACCCAAAACAAAAAAGTAGAAGTTGCAGATGAACGAAATTGAAAAAAATAGAGAATTAAAATCAGATTTAATCCTTAGAACAATTGAGAAGAGAGGTAAAATATGATTCTCAAACTTAGAATCAATGAAGCTCTTCAATCCCAATTCAAATTCCAAGAACATAAATTAAAGCTTGCAGAAGAAAGAAAAATGCAGAAAGAAAATCAGATCTAATTCCCAAATCCCAAATTCAAAACAAGAGAGAAAACTAAAACTTCACTAAAGGTAAAACTAAAAATGAGCAAAAAGTTCAAAAGTCCTCTACAAATTAAATCAACTCCTATATATACACTTTCTATTTTGGTCTTCAAAGCTTGGAGTGGGCTTTCCAAAGTTGGCCTTGAATGAGAAATGGATTTGAAGAAGGATGGGTCTGGTTTGGCTTTGGTTCAATTGAAGTGGTCCGGTTTGACTTTGGTTCAAGTTGGTTTGGTTTGAGGGATCCTCTCAGGGAAGCGTTCCGCCTGGTATAGTGAGCATAGCGCTCACTTGCCATGTCAATTGCCAAGCTCCCTAGCCATAGCGCTCACTTTTTGAGCGCTCCGCTCACTTTTTGAGCGCTACACTCTTGGTTTGTTGATTGTGTGCCTTGGTTTGCATGGATTGGCACGAGAAAGTGAGAAGAAGAGAGCGCTGCACTTGACTTTTGGAGCGCTACCCTTGGCCCTCGCTAGGTTCCCCTCTTCGAACCTTGGCCAATGCATTGTGCTTCCTTGTTTTGTTTGGCCTTGTGCCTTACTCCCTTGCCAAAGAAGGCACGAAATAGGTAAGAGAATGGAGCACCATGCTCAAAGTTTTGAGCGCTCCTTCCTTGGCCAGCCTTGTTGATGAGCGGATATTTTATACGCTTTTTGGGGTTAATTTCATATAGTTTTTAGTGTGTTTTTAGTTAGTTTTTAGTTATTTTCAGTAGTTTCTAGGCAAAAATTCATATTTCTGGACTTTACTATGAGTTTGTGTGTTTTTCTATAATTTCAGGTATTTTCTGGCTGAAATTGAGGGAGCTGAGCAGAAATCTGATTCAGGCTGAAAAAGGACTGCTGATACTATTGGATTCTGACCTCCCTGCACTCAAAGTGGATTTTCTGGAGTTACAGGACTCCAAATGGCTCGCTTCCAATTTCGTTGGAAAGTAGACATCCAGGGCTTTCCAGCAATATATAATAGTCCATACTTTGCTCAAGGATAGATGACGTAAACTGGCGTTCAACGTCAGCTCCATGCTGCAGTCTGGCGTCCAGCGCCAAAAACAAGTTACAAAGTGGAGTTCAACGCCAGAAAAGGATCCAAAGCTGGCGTTGAACGCCCAAAACAGTCCTATGCACGTGATTAGCTTAAGTCTCACACATGGTTAAGGACAACTTGGTTTAGCCGCTTAGGCCAGGATTTTATTTCTTTGGGCCCTCCTATCCATTAATGCTCAAACCTTTGGATCCTTTTTACCTTTGCCTTTTAGTTTAAAGGGCTATTGGCTTTTTCTGCTTGCTTTTTCTTTTCTCTTTTTTTTTCGCTTTTTTTTTCGCAAGCTTTTGAATTTCACTGCCTTTTCTTGCCTCAAGAATCAATTTTATAATTTTTCAGATTATCAATAATATTTCTCCTTTTCCATTATTCTTTCAAGAGCCAAAAATTTTAACATTCATAAACAACAATATAAAAAATATGCATTGTTCAAGGATTCATTCAGAAAACAAAAAGTATTGCCACCACATCAAAATAATTAGATTATTTTCAAGATAGAATTTGAAATTCATGTACTTCCTTTTCTTTTGCAATTAAAAACATTTTTCATTTAAGAAAGGTGAAGGATTCATAGGACATTCATAGCTTTAAGACATAGACTCTAGACACTAATGATCATGTAATAAAGACACAAACATAGATAAAACATGAAGCATAGAAATCGAAAAATAGAAAAATAAAAACAAGGAAATTAAAGAACGGGTCCACCTTAGTGATGGCGGCTAGTTCTTCCTCTTGAAGATCTTATGGGGTGCTTGAGCTCCTCTATGTCCATTCCTTACCTTTGTTGCTCATCTTCCTAGAGGTTTCTCCGGCCTTAGGTGCCATTAATGGTTATGGAAAGCAAAAAGCTGAGCCTTTCCACACCAAACTTAAAAGGTTTGCTCGTCCTCGAGCAAAATAGGATAGAAGGGAGTAGAAGAAGAATATGCAATTAATTTTGAAA
Source organism: Arachis ipaensis (assembly GCF_000816755.2). Classification (NCBI taxonomy): domain Eukaryota; kingdom Viridiplantae; phylum Streptophyta; class Magnoliopsida; order Fabales; family Fabaceae; genus Arachis; species Arachis ipaensis. The sequence goes on along the minus strand of NC_029791.2, from coordinate 94,379,645 downwards.
ACTTATTATTGTATGCAAGAAAATTTAAAAAGAGTTGAATAGAATTTGAAAAGATATGTAAGTTTTAAAAACGTTTTTGAAAGAATTAAAAAAAAGGAATTAAGAAGAATTAGAAAGATTATTAATTTTTGAAAATAGAAATTGAAAGATGAACGTTTAAAATATGTTTGATGCAAAAAAATTATGAATTAAAACATGAAAAATTGAAAAAAAATCGAATTGAAAACAAAATTACCTCCCTTGTGTCATCCTGGCATTAAACGCCTAGAATGCTATCCATTCTGGCGTTTAACGCCAACTCTGCTACCTTTCCTGGCGTTAAACGCCAGGCTGATGCTCCTTTATGGTGTTTAACGCCAGCAAGACGCCAGACACCCTTTTCTAGCGTTTAACGCCCAGAATGCTACCAGACTGGGCATTAAACGCCCATTCTGCTATCCTTACTGGCGTTTAAATGCCAGTGAGCCTGTCCTCCAGGGTGTGCTATTTTTGATGCTGTTTTTTTCCATTTTAATTCTACAGCTGTTTTTGTGACTCCACATGGTCATCAACCTAAAGAAAACATAAACTAACAATGGAAAATGAAATGAAAAATTAATTATCATAGATAAATAAGATTGGGTTGCCTCCCAATAAGTGCTTCTTTACTGTCTTTAGCTGGACTTTTACTGAGCTTTTAATCTAGTCTCAATTTTGAGCATTCTTGCTCAACATTGCCTTCAAGATAATGTTTGTGCTTACTGTACTCTTTGGGTATGAATCTCACAGCTTTATAATTTGCAATGTCTGCAAACTAATGTTCTTCCTGAATGGCAAAGAGTTTCTCATCCAAGAAGGTTTCAGAGATCTCAGTAGGAAGAGGGGACGCCCCTGTTACTGGCTCTATCTGGGACAGGTGGTCAGCTACTTGGTTCTCTGTCCCTTTTCTATCTCTTATTTCTATATCAAACTCTTGCAGAAGCAACACCCATCTTATAAGTTTAGGTTTTGAATCCTGCTTTGTGAGGAGATATTTTAGAGCAGCATGGTCAGTGTACACAATCACTTTTGATCCTACTAAATAAGATCTGAACTTGTCAATGGCATAAACCACTGCAAGCAACTCCTTTTTTGTGGTTGTGTAATTCTTCTATGCATCATTTAAAACACGGCTTACATAATAAATGACATGCAGGAGCTTGTTATGCCTTTGTCCCAATATTGCACCAATGGCATGGTCACTGGCATCACACATTAGTTCGAATAGTAATGTCCAGTCTGGTGCAGAAATGACTGATGCTGTGACCAGCTTAGCTTTCAGAGTTTCAAATGCCTGCAGACACTCTGTGTTAAAGACAAATGGCATGTCAGCAGCTAGCAGATTGCTCAAAGGTTTTGTGATTTTTAAAAATCCTTTATAAACCTCCTATAGAATCCTGCATGCCCCAGAAAGCTTTTGATTGCCTTAACATTGGCAGGCGGCGGTAGTTTTTCAATTACCTCTACCTTAGCTTGATCCACCTCTATTCCCTTTTTCGAAATTTTGTGCCCAAGGACAATTCCTTCAGTCACCATAAAGTGACATTTCTCTCAGTTTAAAACCAAGTTAGTCTCTTGGCACCTTTTCAGAACAAGTGCTAGATGGTTAAGACAGGAGCTGAATGAGTCTCCAAATACTGAGAAGTCATCCATGAAGACTTCCAAAAATTTCTCCACCATATCAGAGAAAATAGAGAGCATGCACCTCTGAAAGGGTTGCAGGTGCATTGTACAGACTAAATGGCATCCTTCTGTAAGCAAATACTCCAGATGGACATGTGAATGATGTTTTCTCTTGGTCCTCAGGATCTACTGCAATTTGGTTGTAACCTGAATAGCCATCCAAAAAGTAGTAGTATTTATGACCTGCTAGTCTCTCTAGCATCTGGTCTATGAATGGTAAAGGAAAATGATCCTTTCTGGTGGCTGTATTGAGTCTTCTATAGTCAATGCACATACGCCACCCTGTAACTGTTCTTGTAGGAACCAGTTCATTCTTTTCATTATAAACCACTGTCATGCCTCCCTTCTTGGGGACAACCTAGACAGGGCTCACCCAGGGCTATCAAAGATAGGATAAATAATCCCAACCTCTAGTAACTTAGTGACCTCTTTCTACACCACCTCCTTCATGGCTGGATTCAGCCACCTTTATGGTTGAACCACTGGCATAGCATCATCCTCCAATAGGATCTTGTGCATGCATCTAGCTGGGCTAATGCCCTTAAGATCACTTATGGACCACCCAAGAGCTGTCTTGTGTGTCCTTAGCACCTGAATTAGTGCTTTCTCTTCCCGTGGTTCTAAAGCAGCGCTTATGATTACTCAAAAAGTGTCATCTTCTCCCAAAAATACATATTTGAGGGATGGTGGTAGTGGCTTGATCTCGGGTTTAGGAGGCTTCTCCTCTTCCTGAGGAGTTTTCAGAGGTTCTTCTATTTTTTCTGGTTCCTCCAGATCAGGCTGAACATCTTTAAAAATGTCCTCTAGCTCTGATTCGAGACTATCAGTCATATTGACCTCTTCCACCAGGGAGTCAATAATATCAGCGCTCAGGTAGTCTTTTGATGTGTCTGGATGCTGCAGAGCTTTGACAACATTCAACTTAAACTGGTCCTCATTGACTCTCAGGGTTATCTCCCCTTTTTGGACGTCAATGAGGATTCATCCAGTTGCTAGGAAAGGTCTTCCTAGAATGAGAGTTGCACTCTTGTGCTCCTCCATTTCCAGCACTATGATGAGCAGATAATTTATACCCTTTTTGGCATTGTTTTTACAATGTTTTTAGTATGATTTTGCTACTTTTTATTATATTTTTATTATTTTTTATTTAAAAATCACATTTCTGGCCTTTACTATGAGTTTGTGTATTTTTCTATAATATCAGGTATTTTCTGGCTGAAATTGAGGGACCTGAGCAAAAATCTGATTCAGAGGCTGAAAAAGGACTGCAGATGCTGTTGGATTCTGACCTCCCTGCACTCGAAGTCGATTTTCTGGAGCTACAGAGGTCCAATTGGGGCGCTCTTAATTGCGTTGGAAAGTAGACATCCTGGGCTTTCCAGAAATATATGATAGTCCATACTTTGCCCGAGATTTGATTGCCCAAACTGACGTTCAAAGTCAGCCTAAAACATCTTGGCGTAAAACGCCCAAACTGGCACCAGAATTGGAGTTAAACGCCCAAACTGGCACCAAAGCTGGCGTTTAACTCCAGAAACAGCCTATGCACGAAAAAGCTTCAATGCTCAGCCCAAGCACACACCAAGTGGGCCCCAAAAGTGGATTTCTGTACTATCTGTATTTAGTTACTCATTTTCTGTAAACCTAGGTTACTAGTTTAGTATAAAAACTACTTTTAGAGATTTATTTTACATCTTTGGAATATCTTTTGATCACTTTTAGTCTTTGACCATCTTTGGAACATTTAGTCCTTAGACATTGGAGGCTGGCCTCACGGCCATGCCTAGACCTTTCACTTATGTATTCTTTGCGGTGGAGTTTCTACACCCCATAGATTAAGGTGTGGAGCTCTGCTGTTCTTCATGAATTAATGTAATTACTACTGTTTTCTATTCAATTCACGCCTACTTCTTCTCCAAGATATACTCTTGTTCTTAATTCAGTTAAGTCAGAATGAAGGGGTGACCCGTGACAATCACCCAATCTTCGTTACTCGCTTAGCCAAGATCGCGTGCCTGACAACTACAAAGCGGTCTACATGATGTTCAACATAGTCATTGGAGGACAGCTGGAGTATACTCTCTTGGATATCTAATACACGGACCGTGTCTATGAGACTAGCATCTTTGTGGTATAGGCTAGAACCATTGGCAGCATTCCTGAGATCCGGAAAGTCTAAACCTTGTCTGTAGTATTTCGAGTAGGATCTGGGAAGGGATGATTGTGACGAGCTTCAAACTTGCGAATGTTGGGCGCAGTGACAGTGTGCAAAAGGACAATGGTCTTATTCCGATGCTAGTGGGAACCAACAGATGATTAGCCGTGCGGTGACAGCGCATATGGATTTATTTTCATCCGAGAGGATCATACAGCTTGCCATGGAAGGAGGTAACGCAGGGTTGGAAGAAGGCAATAGGAAAGCAGAGGTTCAGAAGCAACAAAGCATCTCCATACGCTTATCTGAAATTCCCACCAGTGAATTACATAAGTAATTTTATCTTATTTTATATTTTATTTATATTTCAATTGTCAAAACCTCATAACCATTTGAATCCGCTTGACTGAGATTTACAAGGATGACCATAGCTTGCTTCAAGCCGACAATCTCCATGGGATCGACCCTTACTCACGTAAGGTTTATTACTTGGACGACCCAGTGCACTTGCTGGTTAGTTACGCGAAGTTATGAAGAAGTGTTGAGATCACGATTCTGTGCACCAAGTTTTTGGCGCCGTTGCCGGGGATTGTTCGAGTTTGGACAACTAACGGTTCATCTTGTTGCTCAGATTAAGTAATTTTATTTTATTTTTAAGCTTTTTATTTTTGAAAAATTCAAAAAAAAAAATAAATAAATAAAATATACAAAAATTTTATTTTGTTCTTCAGAATTTTTAAGAATAAATTCTAGAGTTTCATCATGATCTGTTGAAGCCTGGCTGGCTGTTAAGCCATGTCTAAATTCTTTTGGACCGAGGCTTCCACTTATCATTGTAGGAGCTTTTTGATTCCCATCAATTTGGCTGTTGTATGTAATGCTCTGCTGAAGCTTGGCTGGCCATTGGCCATGTCTAATCTTTTGGACCAAAACTTTCACGTAAAGCTTGGCTGGCTATTAAGCCATTTCTAAATTTTTGGACGAAGCTTTAGACTAACATTGCATAATTCCTGGAATTCTTATTAAAAATTTTGAATTTCTTTATTTTCTTTTCCTGATTAATTTTTGAAAAATCCAAAAAAAATTTTTAATAAATAAAAAAAATTTAATAAAATAAAAAAAACCAAAAATTTCATGTTTAAGTCTTGTGTCAAATTTTAAGTTTGGTGTCTATTGCATCTTTTTAATCTTTCTTTAAATTTTCGAAAAATTCATGCATGTGTTCTTCATGATCTTGAAGTTGTTCTTGATGACTGTCTTGGTTTGATCTTGTGTTTTTCTTGTTTTGTATTTTTTCTTGTTTTTCATATGCATTTTTGAATTCTTATTGTCTAAAGTTTAAAAATTTTTAAGTTTGGTGTCTTGCATGTGTTTCTTTTCTTAAAAATTTTTCAAAAATAAGTTCTTGGTGTTCATCTTGACATTCAAAGTGTTCTTGGTGTTCATCTTGACATTCAAAGTGTTCTTGCATGCATTTTTGTTTTGATCTTAAATTTTTATGTTTTGTTTCATTTTTGTGTTTTCTCTCTCATCATTGAAAATTCAAAAAATAAAAAATAATATCTTTCCCTCATTTCACTCATAAATTTCGAATATTTGAGTTGATTTAATCAAAAAATTTTAAAATTTAGTTATTTCTTGTTAGTCAAGTCAAAATTTCAAATTAAAAAGTTCTATCTTTTTCAAATCTTTTTAAAAAATCACACCTTTTTCATTTTTTATATATTTTCGAAAACTTTTAAAATTGATTTTCAAAATATTTTTTTAATTTTACTTCATAATTTTCGAAATATTTGCTAGCATTTAATATTTTGATTCAAAAATTTCAAGTTGTTACTTGTCTATTAAGAAAGGATCAATCTTTAAATTCTAGAATCATATCTTTTAGTTTCTTGTTAGTCAAATAATCAACTTTAATTTTCAAAAATCAAATCTTTTTAATTTCCTTTTAAATCTTTTTCAAAATAAATTTCAATCATATCTTTTTCAAAACTTAATTTCAAAATCTTTTGTTACCTCTTATCTTTTCAAAATTGATTTTCAAATCTTTTTCAATTAACTACTTGACTTTTTGCTTGTTTTACTAATTCATATCTTTTTCAAAACTACCTACCTACTTTTCTCTCTCTAATTTTTGAAAACTCCTCACCACCTTTTCAAAATTCTTTTTAAATTAACTACTTGTTTTAAATTTTAATTTTATTTTATTTCTCTTTTTAAATTTTGAATACTAACCAATAATCAAAATAAAAACAAAAATATTTTCCTTTTATTTTAATTTAAAATTCGAATTCTCTCTCTCTCTCATCTTTTTTTATTTATTTATTTAATCACTAACACTTCTCTTCTTCATTCTACTCTTCTATTCTTCTACTCACATAAAGGAATCTCTATACTGTGACATAGAGGATTCCTCTTCTTTTCTGTTCTCTTCTTTTTCATATGAGCAGGAGCAAGGATAAGAACATTCTTGTTGAAGCTGATCCGAAACCTGAAAGGACTCTAAAGAGGAAGCTAAGAGAAGCTAAAGCACAACACTATGGAAAGGACCTGACAGAATTTTTCGAAAAAGAAGAAGAGATGGCCGAACCCAACAACAATGGTGGAGATGCAAGGAAGATGCTTAGTGACTTTATTGCACCCTCTTCTGACTTCTGTGGAAGGAGCATCTCAATTCCTGCAATTGGAGCAAACAACTTTGAGCTTAAACCTTAATTAGTTTCTCTAATGCAGCAGAATTGCAAGTTTTATGGACTTCCATTGGAAGATCCTCATCAGTTTTTAGCTGAATTCTTGCAAATCTGTGACACTGTTAAGACCAATGGGGTTAATCCTGAGGTCTACAGACTTATTCTTTTCCCCTTTGCTATAAGAGACTGAGCCAGGACATGGTTGGACTCAGAAGCTAAAGATAGCCTGAACTCTTGGAAAAAGTTGGTCAATGCTTTCTTGGCCAAATTCTTTCCACCTCAGAAGTTGAGCAAGCTTAGAGTGGAAGTCTAAACTTTTAGATAGAAGGAAGGTGAGTCCCTCTATGAAGCTTGGGAAAGATACAAGCAATTGATCAGAAGGTGTCCTTATGACATGTTTTCAGAATGGAGCATCATATGTATATTATATGATGGTCTGTCTGAATTGTCTAAGATGTCATTGGACCACTCTGCTGGAGGATCTCTTCATCTGAAGAAGACGCCTGTAGAAGCCCAGGAACTCATTAAAATGGTTACAAATAACCAGTTCATGTACACTTCTGAAAGGAATCCTGTGAATAATGGGACAACTCAGAAGAAAGGAGTTCTTGAGATTGATACTCTGAATGTAATATTAGCTCAGAACAAAATATTGACTCAGCAAGTCAATATAATTTCTCAGAGTCTATCTGGAATGCAAGCTGCAACAGGCAGTACTAAGGAAGCTTCCACTGAAGAAGAAGCCTATGATCCTGAGAATCCTGCAATGGAAGAGGTGAATTACATGGGAGAATCCTATGGAAACACCTATAATCCTTCAAGGAGGAATCATCTAAATTTCTCATGGAAGGATCAATAGAAGCCTAATCAAGGCTTCAGTAACAATAATGGTGGGAGAAATAGGTTTGGCAATAGCAAACCTTTTCCATCATCTTCTCAGCAATAGACAGAGAATTCTAAGCAGAGTCACTCTGACTTAGCAACTGTAGTCTCTGATCTATCAAAGACCACTCTTAGTTTTATGACTGAAGCAAGGTCCTCCATTAGAAATTTGGAGGCACAAGTGGGTCAGCTGAGTAAAAGAGTTAGTAAACTCCCTCCTAGAACTCTCCCAAGCAATACAAAAGAGAATCCAAAGAGAGAGTGCAAGGCCATCTACACGTCCAACATGGCCGAACCTGTAGAGGAAGGAAAGGTAGTGATTTCCAGTGAGGAAGACCTCAATGGACGTCCACTGGCCTCCAAAGAGTTCCCTAATGAAGAACCCAAGGAATCTGAGGCTCATATAGAGACCATAGAGATTCCATTAAACTTACTGTTGCCATTCATGAGCTCTAATGAGTATTCTTCCTCTGAAGATGATGAAGATATTTCTGAAGAGTAAGTTGCTCAATATCTGGGAGCAATCATGAAGCTCAATGCCAAGTTATTTGGTAACGAGACTTGGGAGGATGAACCCCCATTGCTTATCAATGAACTAAATGATTTGTTTCAACTGAAATTACCTCAAAAGAAACAGGATCCTGGAAAATTCTTAATACCTTGTACCATAGGCACCATGACCTTTGAGAAGGCTCTGTGTGACCTGGGGTCAGGGATAAACCTCATGCCCCTCTCTGTAATGGAGAAACTAGGGATCTTTAAGGTGCAAGCTACAAGAATCTCACTAGAGATGACAGAAAATTCAAGGAAACAGGCTTATAGACTTGTAGAGGATGTCTTGGTGAAGGTTAAAGGCCTGTACATCCCTGTTGATTTCATAATCCTAGATACTGGGAAGGAAGAGGATGAATCCATCATCCTTGGAAGACCCTTCCTAGCCACAGTAAGAGTTGTGATTGATGTGGACAGAGGAGAGTTAGTCCTTCAATTGAATGAGGACTACCTTGTGTTTAAGGTTCAAGGATCTTCTTCTGTAACCATGGAGAGGAAGCATGAAAAGCTTCTCTCAACACAGAGTCAAATAGAGCTCCCACACTCAACTTCTATGTTTAGTGTTGGGAGGCCATCATCAAGCTCTGAGTATTTGTGAAGCTCTCTAAGAGCTCACTGTCAAGCTATTGACATTAAAGAAGCGCTTATTGGGAGGCAAGCCAATGTTATTTAATTATATTTATTTTATTTTCATTGTTACTTTATGTTTTCTTTAGGTTGATGATCATGTGAAGTCACAAAAATAACTAAAAAGTCAAAAACAGAATGAAAAATAGCATTAAAAATAGCACACCTTGGAGGACAAGCTTACTGGCGTTTAAACGCCAGTAAGGATAGCGGAATAGGCATTTAACGCCCAGCTTGGCAGCATTCTGGGCGTTAAATGCCAGAATGGGCAGCACTCTGGGCGTTTAACACCAGAAAGGGCTGTCTAGCATCTGGCTGGCGTTAAACGCCAGAAATGGGCATCTGGCTGGCGTTTAACGCCAGAAATGGGTAGCAGAGTGGCGTCCAGGAAAGGTAGAAGAGCTGGCGTTAAACGCCAGAATTGGCATAGAATGGGCGTTTGAACGTCAGAACAGTGTAGGGACTCAAATTCCTTGACACCTCAGGATCTGTGGACCGCATAGGATCCCCACCTATCCCACCTCTTCTTCTCTCCTCTTCACATATTTCCATAACACTCTTCCCCAAACACCCTTGACCAATTCCATCAAGACCTCTTCCCCAAACACCCCTCACCTATCAAATCCTACCCTCTTCCCCACAACCTCTTCACCACTCACATCCATCCATCATTAAACCCCACCTACCTCACCATTCAAATTCAAACCATTTCCCTCCTAAAACCCAACCCCTCCTTATCATCTTCATCTTCACACAACATACACACTACTATCCCCTTGGCCGAATTCACACCCCCTCCATCTCCTTCATTTCTTCTTCTTCTACTCATTTTTTCTTCTTTTTTTGCTCGAAGATGAGCAACCATTCTAAGTTTGGTGTGAGAAAAGCTAAAGCTTTTTGTTTTTCATAACCACTAATGGCACCTAAGGCTGGAGAAACCTCTAGAAAGAGGAAAGGGAAGACAATTGCTTCCACCTCCGAGTCATGGAAGATGGAGAGATTCATCTCAAAGGTCCATCAAGACCACTTCTATGAAGTTGTGGCAAGAAAAAGGTGATCTCCGAGGTCCCCTTCAAGCTCAAAAAGAGTGAATATCCGGAGATCCGACATGAAGTTCGAAGAAGAGGTTGGGAAATCCTCACCAACCCCATTCAACAAGTTGGGATCTTAATGGTTCAAGAGTTCTATGCCAATGCATGGATCGCTAAGAACCATGACCAAAATGTGAACCCGAACCCAAAGAATTGGCTCACAATGGTTCAGGGGAACTACTTGGATTTTAGTCCGGAAAATGTAAGGTTAGCATTCAAGTTGCCAATGATGCAAGATGATCCTCACCCTTTCACTAGAAGGGTCAACTTTGATCAAAGGTTGGACCAAGTCCTTAGGAACATTTGTGTGGAAGGCACTCAATAGAAGAGAGACTCAGGAGGCAAGCCGGTTCAACTAAAAAGGCTTGACCTCAAACCCGTGGCTAGGGGATGGTTGGAGTTCATCCAATGCTCTATCATTCCTACTAGCAACCGGTCTGAAGTTACAATAGACCGGGCTATCATGATCCATAGTATCATGAATGGCGAGGAAGTTGAAGTTCATGAGATCATATCTTTAGAACTCTACAAGGTGGCGGACAAGCCCCCCACTTTGGCAAGGTTAGCCTTCCTTCATCTCATTTGTCACCTATGCAATTCAGCTGGAGTTGTCATAGAGAAAGACACCCTCATTGAAGAGGACAAGCCCATCCCTAAGAAAAGAATGGAGCAAACAAGAGAGCCCACTCATGAACCTCAACAAGAGCATGAGGAAGTTCCTCATCAGGAAAACCCTGAAATGCCTCAAGGGATGCACTTTCCTCCACAAAACTATTGGGAGCAAATTAACACCTCCTTAGGAGAACTGAGTTCTAACATGGGGCAACTAAGGATGGAGCACCAAGAGCATTCCATTCTCCTCCATGAAATTAGAGAAGACCAAAGAGCCATGACGGAGGAGCAACAAAGGCAAGGAAGAGACATAGAGGAGCTCAAGCACTCCATAAGATCTTCAAGAGGAAGAACTACCCACCATCACTAAGGTGGACCCGTTCTTTAATTTCCTTGTTTTTTATTTTTCTGTTTTTCAAAAATTATGCTTTATGTTTTGTCTATGTTTGTGTTTTTATTACATGATCATTAGTGTCTAGTGCTTACGTCTTAAAGCCATGAATGTTCTATGAATCCATCACCTTTCTTAAATGAAAAATGTTTTAATTGCAAAAGACCAAGAAGTACATGATTTCGAATTCTATCTTGAAATTAGTTTAGTTATTTTAATGTGGTGGCAATACCTTTTGTTTTCTAAATGAATGCTTGAACAGTGCATATTTTTGAATTTGTTATTTATTAATGTTAAAACTGTTGGCTCTTGAAAGAATAATGAAAAAGGAGAAATGTTATTGATAATCTGAAAAATCATAAAATTGATTCTTGAAGCAAGAAAAAGCAGTGAATACAAAGCTTGCAAAAAAAAAAGAAAGAAAAAAAAAAGAAAGAAAAAGAAAAAAGCAAGCAGAAAAAGCCAATAGCCCTTTAAACCAAAAGGCAAGGGTAAAAAGGATCCAAGGCTTTGAACATTAATGGATAGGAGGGCCCAAAGGAATAAAATCCTGGCCTAATCGGCTAAACCAAGCTGTCCCTAACCATATGCTTGTGGCGTGAAGGTGTCAAGTAAAAAGCTTGAGACTGAGTGGTTAAAGTCGTGGTCCAAAGCAAAAAGAGTGTGCTTAAGAGCTCTGGGCACCTCTAACTGGGGACTTTAGCAAAGCTGAGTCACAATCTGAAAAGGTTCACCTAGTTATGTGTCTGTGGCATTTATGTATCCTGTGGTAATACTGGAAAACAAAATGCTTAGGGACACAACCAAGACTCATAAAGTAACTGTGTTCAAGAATCAACATACTGAACTAGGAGAATCAATAACACTATCTGAATTCTGAGTTCCTATAGATGCCAATCATTCTGAACTTCAAAGGATAAAGTGAGATGCCAAAACTGTTCAGAAGCAAAAAGGCTACAAGTCCCGCTCATCTAATTTGAAATAAGTTCATTGATAAGTTTGGAATTCATTTTATATTCTTTTATTTTTATCCTATTTTGTTTTCAGTTGCTTGGGGACAAGCAATAATTTAAGTTTGGTGTTGTGATGAGCGGATAATTTATACCATTTTTGGCATTGTTTTTACATAGTTTTTAGTATGATTTAGCTACTTTTTATTATATTTTTTATTAGTTTTTATTTAAAAATCAAATTTCTGGACTTTACTATGAGTTTGTGTGTTTTTCTGTAATTTCAAGTATTTTCTGGCTGAAATTGAGGGACTTGAGCAAAAATCTGATTCAGAGGCTGAAAAAGGACTGCAGATGCTGTTGGATTCTGACCTCCCTGCACTCAAAGTAGATTTTATGGAGCTACAGAAATTCAATTGGCGCTCTCTCAATTTCATCGAAAAGTAGACATCCTGGGCGTTCAAAGTCAGCCTAAAACATCTTGGCATAAAATGCCCAAACTGGCACCAAAGCTGACGTTTAACTCCAGGAACAGCCTATGCACGAAAAAGCTTCAATGTTCAGCCCAAGCACAAACCAAGTGGGCCCCGGAAGTGGATTTCTGCACTATCTGCATTTAGTTACTCATTTTCTATAAACCTAGGTTACTAGTTTAGTATAAAAACTACTTTTAGAGATTTATTTTACATCTTTGGAATATCTTTTGATGACTTTTAGTCTTTGACCATCTTTGGAACGTTTAGTCCTTAGACATTGGAGGCTAGCCTCATGGCCATGCCTAGACCTTTCACTTATGTATTTTCTGCGGTGGAGTTTCTACACCCCATAGATTAAGGTGTGGAGCTCTGCTGTTCTTCATGAATTAATGCAATTACTACTGTTTTCTATTCAATTCACGCCTACTGCTTCTCCAAGATATACTCTTGTTCTTAATTCAGTTAAGTCAGAATGAAGGGGTGACCCGTGACAATCACCCAATCTTCGTTACCCGCTTAGCCAAGATCGCGTGCCTGACAATCACAAAGCGGTCTACATGATGTTCAACATAGTCATTGGACGACAGTTGGAGTATACTCTCTTGGATATCTAATACACGGACCGAGTCTGTGAGATTAGTGTCTTCATGGTATAGGCTAGAACCATTGGCAGCATTCCTGAGATCCGGAAAGTCTAAACCTGGTATGTGGTATTCCGAGTAGGATCTGGGAAGGGATGACTGTGACGAGCTTCAAACTTGCGAATGTTGGGCGCAGTGACAGTGTGCAAAAGGACAATGGTCCTATTCTGACGCTAGCTGGAACCGACAGATGATTAGCCGTGCAGTGACAGTGCATATGGATTTGTTTTCATCCGAGAGAATCATACAGCTTGCCATGAAATTCCCACCAGTGACTGAGATTTACAAGGATGACCATAGCTTGCCTCAAGCTGACAATCTCCGTGGGATCGACCCTTACTCACGTAAGATTTTTTACTTGGATGACCTAGTGCACTTGTTGGTTAGTTACGTGGAGTTGTGAAGAAGTGTTGAGATCACGATTCCGTGTACCACGCTACAAAGTCAGTAGGAAAGGCAAATGGCCCAACCTTGACAATCATGTCCTCAATTACACCTGATGGGATTTTAGTGGAGCCATCAGCAAGTTAGAGGCATATCCGGGTTGGTTTAACATCATCAGTCAAACCAAACTTTTTGATAGTGGATGCAGGTATTAGGTTGATACATGCCCCAAGATCACACAGAGCTGTCTTGGTACAAGCATCCTCTAATGTGCATGGTATCATAAAGCTTCCGGGATCTTTAAGCTTCTCTAGTAAGCTTTTCAGAATGACTCCACTGCATTTTTCAGTGAGGAAAACTTTTTTAGTTTCTCTCCAATCCTTCTTATGACTTAAGATATCTTTCATGAACTTAGCATAAGAGAGTATTTGCTCAAGTGCCTCTGCAAACGGAATCTTTATTTCAAGAGTCCTGAGATAGTCTGCAAAGCGGGAAAATTGTTTATCTTGTTCCGCTTGGTGGAGTTTCTGAGGATAAGGCATCTTGGCTTTATATTCTTCAACCTTAGTTGCTGCAAGTTTACTTCCTACAGAAGCGATTGGAGAGGCCTGCCTAAGGGGGTTGTTATCAGCACTTGCAGGTGTCTGATCCCCCATTGGCGTTTGAACGCCAGAATTGGGTGCTGTATGGGCGTTTAACGCCAGATCGCCACCCTTTTCTGGTGTTTGGATGCCAGACTTGGCTATCCACTGGGTGTTCAACGCCAATTTCTTACCCTTTTCTGGCGTTTGAACGCCAGAATCCTTCCTCTCTGGGCTCTTACTGTCCTCATAGGGATTTTGGGCAGTGGTTTGGTCATCCTTTATCAGCTGTTCCTTTCTTGGCTTTCTGCTGCCTTGAGTTGAAACATTCAATGTCTTCCCACTCCTTAAATGAACAGCTTGGCACTCTTCTGTTATCTGTTTAGATAACTGCTGTCTTGTCTGATTTAATTGTGCTTCCATATTTTTGTTAGCCTTTTTAGTGTCTTGTAGCATCTCTTTAAATTTTGCTAATTGTTTTGTTATAAAAAGCAATTGCTGATTGAGTTCAGCAACTTGTTCTGGAGGACTAAGTTCAGTGGATACTGCTTTAGCCTCTTCTTTCATGGAGGACTCACTACTTAAGTACATGTGCTGATTTCTAGTAAATGTATCAATGAGCTCTTGAGCCTCTTTAATTCTCTTCCTCATGTGTATAGATCCACCAGCTGAATGATCTAGAGACATCTGGGCTTTTTCTGTAAGCCCGTAGTAGAAGATGTCTAACTGCACCCATTTTGAAAATATTTCAGAAGGGCATTTCCTTAACATCCCTCTGTACCTCTCCCAGGCATTATAAAGAGGTTCATTATCCTCTTGTTTAAAGCCTTGGATGTCCAGCCTTAGCTGTGTCATCCTTTTTGGAGGGAAATATTGATTCAGGAATTTATTTGACAACTATTTCCATGTTCTTATGCTTGCTGTGGGTTGGTTATTTAACCACCTCTTAGCTTGATCTTTTACAGCAAATGGAAATAGCAATAATCTGTAGACATCCTGATCTACTTCCTTATCACGTACTGTGTCAGTAATTTGTAAGAACTGTGCCAGAAACTCAGTAAGTTCTTCCTGTGGAAGACTGAAATACTGGCAATTTTACTGCACCATGATAATGAGCTGAGGGTTTAACTAAAAACTGCTGGCTCTGATGAGAGGTATACAGATACTACTCCCATATGAAGCAGTAGTGGGGTTAGCATAAGACCCCAAGTCCTTCTGGACTGTTCAATTCCACTTAGATCCATGATGGAGAAAGGGATATGAGATAGAAAAAATATGGATGTGGAAGAAGGATTATTATTTGAAAAATAAAAATAGAATAAAAGAGAAATTAAAATATTTTTGTTTTTATTTTACTTTTCAATCAAAATAATAAAATAGGACAAGTAATTCGAAAATTATGAATAAGAAAAGAAAAAGATTTTGAAAAATTTTATAAAGGATTTTCGAAAAATAAAATAAAAATAAAAAAAGAAAATTGAAAAAGATTTAATAAGATAAATTTCAAAATTGAAATTTTAACTTGACTAACAAGAAACTACCAAATTTTAAAAATTTTGACTAAGTCAATCTAAGGAATTTGAAATTGATGCATAAATAAAGGAAAAGATATTTTTTTGAATTTTTAATGAGGAAAGAGAAAAAACAATAAAATGACACCAAACTTAGAATTTTTAGATCAAAACAAAGAAAACAAACAAGAAAACTTTGAATGTCAAGATGAACACCAAGAACACTTTGAAGATCAAGATGAACACCAAGAGCAAATTTGGGAAATTTTAAGAAAATAAAAACACAAAGGACACCAAACTTAAAAATTTTTATACTTTGGACACTAATAATTCGAAAATGCACAAGAAAAACAAGGAAGGACACAAAACAAGAAAAACTAAAGATCAAATAAGGAAAATAAACAAGAACAGTTTGAAGATCAATGAAGAACACAATGCATATATTTTCAAAAATTAAAGAAAAATTAAAACATGCAATTGACACCAAACTTAAAACATGCTAAACTCAATTATAAGTTTATTAGTTTTTATTTATTTATTGAAAATTTTCGAAAACAATCTAGAAAAAGGAAATAAGGATTTTAAAAATTTTAACAAAAACAATAACAAAAGACTCAAATTTAGTGACTCTAAACCAAAAAGATAAATTTTTCCTAATCTAAGCAACAAAATAAACCGTCAGTTGTCCAAACTCGAACAATCCCTGGCAACGGCGCCAAAAACTTGGTGCACGAAATTGTGATTCACACTTTTCAGAACTCCGCACAACTAACCAGCAAGTGCACTGGGTCGTCCAAGTAATACCTTACGTGAGTAAGGGTCGATCCCACGGAGATTGTTAGCTTGAAGCAAGCTATGGTTATCTTGTAAATCTTAGTCAGGAGATTAATGATAAAAATGATTTTGTTTATGAAAAGTAAATAACATGAATTAAATGGTACTTGTGATTCAGTGATGAGGAACAGGTTGAGATTCCGGAGATGCTCTGTCATCTGAATCTCTGCTTTCCTACTGTCTTCTTCTCCAAACACGCATGGCTTCCTTCAATGGCAAGCTGTATGATCCTCTCGGATGAAAAATACCAGGTACGGTTTCTGCACGGCTAATCAACTGTCTGATTTCTCGTCTTGGATGAAAAATGCCAAGTACAGCTACCGCATGGCTAATCATCTATCGGTTCCCGCTAGCGTCGGAATAGGACCCTTGTCCTTTTGCACACTGTCACTGCACCCAACATTCGCAAGTTTGAAGCTTGTCACAGTCATCCCTTCCCAGATCCTACTCAGAATACCACAGACAAGGTTTAGACCTTCCGGACCCTAGGAATGCTACCCATTTGGTTCTAGCCTCTACCACGAAGATACTAATCTCACGGACTCGGTCCGTGTATTAGATACCCAAGAGATTCGCACTCAAGCTGTCGCCCAATGACTATGTTGAGCTCAGATAGAACGGGAGTAGTTGTCAGGCACGCATTCATAGGTTTGAGCATGATGATGAGTGTGACAGATCATCACATTCTCCATATTGAAGTACGAGTGAATATCTTAGAATAGAATCAAGCGTGATTGAATAGAAAACAGTAGTAATTGCATTAATCCATTGAAACACAGCAGAGCTCCTCACCCCCACCTATGGGGTTTAGAGACTCATGCTGTAGAAGATACAATATGAAGTGTAAAATGTCATGAGTTGTAAAATGAATCTCTAAAAGTAGTTTTTATACTAACTAGTAACTTAGATTTACAGAAAATGAGTAACTAAGTGCAGATAATGCAGAAATCCACTTTCGGGATCCACTTGGTGAGTGTTTGGGCTGAGCTTTCAAGATTTCACGTGCATATACCTAAAGTTGGCATTGAACGCCACCCTGAGTGCCAAAATGGGCGTTTTACGCCAAGAAAGGTGCCAGTTCTGGCATTTTACGCTAGAAAGTTTTTGGCTGGCTTTTAACGCCAGTTTGCACCATTAAATCTCGGAAAAGGTGTGGACTATTATATATTGCTGAAAAGCTCAAGATGTCTGTTTTCCAACGCAGTTGAGATCGCGCGAATTGGACTTTCGTAGCTCCAGAAAATCCACTTCGAGTGCAGAAGGGTCAGAATCCAACAGCATCTGCAGTCCTTTCTCAGCCTCTAAATCAGATTTTTGCTCAGGTCCCTCAATTTTAGGCAGAAAATACTTGAAATTACAGAAAAATACACAAACTCATAGTAAAGTCCAGAAATATAATTTTTGAATAAAAACTAATAAAAATATAATAAAAAGTAACTAAAATTTACTAAAAATTATGTAAAAATAATGTCAAAAAGTGTATAAATTATCCACTCATCATGAACGCTTAACGCTTTTGTATCTCTATTTTCTATATCTTTGAGCTTTATTCCCTCGTCGAGCTTTTAGTATATTATATTCCTTGATTATAAATTATTGTATGAGCTTTAAAACTGTCGTGGCACTTTGTCGACCTTTGCTTTACGGCTAGAGGTAAGGCTTAGGGTGGTAGGGTGTTATAAGACTGACGTCAATGACTGAGATTAGGAGTTTCTTGGGATTAGCCAGCTACTACCGAAGATTCATTCATGGGTTTTCGCAAATCGCATTGCCAATGACAAAACTAACTCAAAAAGATGCATCGTTTGTGTGGACATCAGAATGCGCAAAAGGTTTCCGAACCTTGAAGGAGAAATTAACTTCAGCGCCAGTCTTAATCTTACCTGAACCACACGAACCATCTGAAGTTTATTACGATGCCTTGTTAAAAAGCTTGGGTGGTGTGTTAATGCAACATAGGAAGGTGGTGGCTTATGCTTCACATCAACTAAGACCACATGAGGTGAATTATCCAACTTGTGACTTGGAATTGGTGGAGATTGTGTTTGCATTGAAGATTTGGAGGCACTATTTGTACGGAGCGAAGTTTAGAGTCTTTTCTGATAACAAGAATCTCAAGTATATCTTTGATTAGAAAGAGCTCAATATGCGCCAAAGGAGATGGATAGAGTTATTGAAGGATTACGATTTTGAACTGAGTTATTAGCCTGGGAAGGCTAATGTTATGGCAGATGCCTTGAGCAGGAAGTCATTAACAATTGCATGGATGAGGATTAAGGAGGCACTACAACAAATAAGGGTTTTCGCAACGGTCAAAAACCGTTACCGTAGACTGAAAAACCGTTCCTAAAACTTTAGGCAACGCGTTGGCAACGGTTTTTGACCTGTGGGATATGCGGCCGTTGCCAATGCTCAAAGGCAACGGTTTTTTACCTAAGGCAACGGTAACAAAAAAGCCGTTGCCAAAGTTACTGGTATAAACAACGGTTTTGACAACAATTTTTAAAGAACAGTTTAGAACCGTTGCTGGATAGGCAACGGTTTAAAATCGTTCTCTTTCATGACGCAACGGTTTAAAATCATAATTGGATAGGCAACGGTTTTAAACTGTTGTAGTTTTATTATTCACAAAGCCAACGGTTTTATTACCATTGCCATTTTATAGTTGTCTTTGACAACGGTTTTAACACCATTACCTTTTATGACTTTTGACAACGGTTTTATAATATATAATTCTTTATTTACAATAGGTTTCTCATGTTTCATTGAAATTAGTTCCAACTATTTTTTTAATTTAATGTCAATAAATAAATCAAATCACTAAAGAAAAATATACATAATAAAGAAAAGTTGTACTCATTGCTTTGCATCATTTTACAACTTAAAATACACCAAACGAAATTCAAATCCAAATTAGAATCAATTAATTCATTGTTTGCACACGCAAAAACTTCAAAGTTTAAAATCTATACATGTTGACACTAGCCAAGCCATTACCGACTAAGAACCTGATGTAGCAAGTAGCATTCTCAATCAATATGTAACTGCTAAAGTAACTAAAAGAACATTGATTAGATCAGACATAATGCAAACTACAAGAAGCATAGAAGAGAAACATGCAACACAAAGCATATCACAACTTTGATCTTAGCAACATTGTTTGCTCTCTCTTTATCTGATGAGGAACTCCTAAGGGCTTGGATCTTAGACAAGCCGCGGAATTTGTTTCCAAGTCTGCTGCCACCGAGAATGTACTCAGTTGAGTCATCAAACAAATTTAATCCCTGAAAATTACAATAATTTAAACACTCATTTTGTGAAACACTAAGACATCCATTGAGAGAATCAACTCGGTATTCTCAGCCATTTTATATGCTAACAAGATAAACCAACCAGCAATTAAAAAATAACCATTAATAATAGAAAATAAGCTTAATCCAAAACTAAATTGAATTCAAACAAAACTTCTATGCTTAACTTTTTACATAGAGAGAACATATTCAGCTAAATGACTCTTTGATTTATAATAGAAAATAAGCTTAATCCAAATACACACCGAACCTGAGCGGACCAAGTGGGGGACAGCGCAGTGGACGCAAGCAGAGAGGAGAGCATGGAATAGCAGTGGATGACAAAGTAGGAACCGATGACGACGCAGAACTATTTTCTCCTAACATTGCTCAGAACAAAATCTCATTAAAGAAAAAAAATTCAATCAACAAAGTAACTAATGGCAGAATAAACCAACATCATCATAGCAACAATCAACAAAATTCATAATAAATGAAACCAATCCATAAACCAAACAAATGAAATCATGGGGTTCTTCCCAAAAGATTTTACCATAATAGAAGAATAGTCTTTATAGTTTATACCTCAAAGCAAACAGGGCAATTGTGATGCATTATTCTTTTCAAATAGTGATGACCAGCTTCCAATAATTTAGAGTAGCAGCATCCTAAAACATATAATGATTAATTTACAAGGATCAAGAAAAAAAGATATAACTATGCAGAGAAAACAGGAAAAAAAAAGGAACAATGAATAAACTCACCATATTTCTCACCTCAATTCACCATTCACAGCAATATCATTAATCAATTACTCGCTTAATCAAATTATAACTCAATAGCTGAATAACTAAAAAAAACTATACCTGATGCTTATTGATGCAGGCAGGCGACCCACAATCAATTTTATTTGGATTGAATAGTTCCAGCCAAAACAGAATTAATATTTTCCTATTTTGAATCAATGACCAAAACAGAGCAGTGACCAAAATAGAAAATGCATTTCCAGCCAGAGAACTAGTGACCAAAATAGAAAATGCACTTCTAGCCAGAGAACCAGTGACCAAAACAGGCAGTATTATACCAAATCAATATTCAAATAAAAACAGAAACTAAATCAATTAAAATAATAGAACAAGAGACACTTGAGTTACCTAAACAGAGGTTGAGCCACAATGAGGAGGCAGAGAACCAGTGACACGGCACAATTCAGAAGCAGCGACATCCAGATTGTAATGCCCCCAAAGAGAAATACTTGAAGCCAAATCAGGCATGAAACACAACCAAAAAATATAATACAGATTAAAAGCCACAATACAACGAACATAACTATTGAACTATCCACATAAACTACACATAACTTATATCCACTAAAGTGGCTACTTTTCTCAATATGTGGGGAGAAGTTATAAATACCGGGAAATGGTTGTTTCACTTTAATGGTGCTGTTATTTCTCAATTCATTCAATTAAATGAACATATTGTATACCTAACTGCACGCCAATCAAATTCTAGCAATTCAAACAAGTCATGGTTCTGTAGTAAAATAGCATCCCTTGAGTAAAAAAAGGTAGGAACAGCACAATTACACAACATACCCCTGAACTAAACTGCAGACAACTACAGCTAACTTCAATGAACCATATTCTGATTACAATGATGTTTTTCTAGTACCTTGTTAGGGGATTACATTATATCAAATAATCCAACTAATCCTAACAAAAATCATAGACTACCATTTATGTTTAGACAATAATTTGAACAATATTTGATCTAATGTCACAACACCTAATCAATTTTCCTTTTTGAATTAAAAAAAAGCAGTTAGTGTAGCATGAGTAAGAAAGGGACTTGCAGAAAACACGATTATAAAGTAAAAAAATGGACAAATGAATAACTATACTAGAATTAGAAGAAAAAGAAACTCACTCTGCATGAAGGAAATGGGTATTCGAAAATGTAGGACAGCAGACGACGGCGTGACGCAGAAGCAGCAAAGTAGAAGCAGAAGAGGTGACAACCCACAAACGACCACGAGAAGCATCGACGGCCAGGGCAGTAACGACGACGGCGACAACACACAGCAGCAACTCCGTCTTCCTCGTGCGACACATCCCTCTCCTCGACGATGACGCAGGTGACGGCTGCAGCAGGACGCAGCGGCGAGCTGGGCGCGACGGGGTGCGGTGGCGACACGGCTCCCTCCCCTCTTCTCCCTTCTTCTCCATTCTCTCTTTCTTTTCTTTCTTTTGTGGGTGTGTTGCCGTGTGTATTGTGTTGTGTGTGTGAGGAGTGTGGCGGCAATGTGAGGAGGGAGGGAGGGTGAGTGTGAGTTAGAGACTTAGAGTAAGTGTCAATTAGGGTTTTGTTTTGGGGGAAAAGGGTTAGAATTAGTATAGGTATTTTTAAATTTATATAATTATTTAAATATTAAAAATTGTTACTTGATAAAAAAATTGTGGTAATGGTTATAAAACCGTTCTTTAAAATAGCCTAAGAGAACGATTTTATTTTGTTATAACGTAATAAAAAATTGAATTTCAACTACAACACTATAAAAACCGTTGTTTAAGACTATCTAATAGAACGGTTTTAAAGTGTAGCAATTTAGGCAACGGTTTTTAAGCGTGTCATTTGTACAATTATTTAAACAACATTTACAAACCGTTGCTTAAAACAAATCCTTGTAACGGTTATAAAACTATTCTTTAAAATAGTTAAAGAGAACGGTTTTATTTTGTTGCTATAAAATAATAGAAATTGAACTTCAATAGCAACACTGTAAAAAACCGTTGTCTAAAATCATCTAAGGGAACGGTTTTAAGCCATTGCAGATTTTAGCGTTGCTAAAGCCCATATTTGTTGTAGTGAGGAAGAGTTGGTGAATGAATTTGTAGAACTTAAGTTAGGTATTGAGAAAGTAGACAGAGAGGCTTGTTTGAATCAGTTTCATATATCAAGTGCATTCAAGACGTAGATTTAAAGGACCCAACAGGACGAGCAGGAGCTTCAGAGAATGCTACAACCGATTAGAAAAGAAAGGCAAGGAGAGATACCAAGGACAAAGAAGGTATATGGAGATATAAGGGGAGGATTTGTGTGCCAAATGTTGGGAGTTTGAGACAAGAGTTGTTGATGGAGGCTCATAGAAGCGGATTCTCTATTCATCCTGGAACCACGAAGATGTACCATGATTTAAAGAAGATGTTTTGGTGGCCTGGGATGAAGGAGGATGTAGCTACACTTGTGTCCAAATGTCTAACGTGTCAGAAAGTGAAGATAGAGCATTAGAGACCGTTAGGAATATTACATCCTCTCGAGATTCCTCAATGGAAGTGGGAAGGTGTTACTTTAAATTTTGTAACAGGTTTGCCAAGGACTTGGGTAGGATTTGATGTGGTTTGGGTGATCGTGGATCAATTGACCAACTCTGCTCACTTTCTGCCTATTTGAGTGAACTATTCATTGGAGGAATTGGCAAGACTGTACATCAAGGAGATAGTAAGGTTGCACGGTGTGCCAACAACGATAGTGTCAGATCAAGATCCCCGATTCACATCAAGGTTTTGAGGAGCTTTTCAAAAAGCTTTCGGTACGAGACTAAGTCTCAGCACAACATATCACCCACAAACTGATGGTCAGTCGGAGAGGGCTATTTAGAAATTGGAGGATATGCTAAGGGCGTGTGTGCTGGATCAGCAGGGAAGTTGGGATCGTTACTTGCCGTTAGTGGAGTTTGCTTATAACAACAGTTTCATGCGAGCATTGGGATGGCTTTGTTTGAAGCCTTGTATGGACGGAAGTGTCAGTCTCCACTGTATTAGTATGAAGCGGGTGAATCAAGTGTATTGGGACTGAAATTAGTAGCAGAAACCACTGAACAAATTAAGCGAATTCGAGCTAGGATTCTAATTCCGCAAAGCCAACAAAAGATTTATGTGAAATAGAGAAGAAAGCTGTTAGAATTTGAAGAAAGAAATCACATGTTCTTGAAGGTTACTCCAACAACTGAGATCGGAAAAGCAATCAAACTGAAGAAATTAAACTTGAGGTACATTGGGCTATTTGAGGTATTGAAGCAAATTAGGCCGGTGGCTTATCAAATGGCCTTGCCGCCACATCTATCTAACCTACATGGCGTATTCCACGTGTCACAACTCTGTAAGAACACACCGAATGCATCTCATGTGTTAGAACCTGAATCAGTTCAGTTGAAGAAGAACCGAACATTTCAAGTCACACCGGTGAGGATTGATGACATTAGTGTGAAGAAATTGTGCGAAAAAGAAGTTTTGTTGGTAAAAGTAGCATGGAGCAGAGAAGGAATAGAATAGCATATTTAGGAGCTAGAGTCAGAGATGCAAAAGGACTATCCCAAGTTATTCCCAGGCAAATCCTAAATTTTGAGGACAAAAATTCTAATTAGGTGGGGAGTATGTAACAACCTGAAATTTATAAGCCGTTTAATTAGAATAAAATAATAATTTAATTGTTCGGAATAGGTTGAAAATTTAAAAATATTAATTTGAAAATTTAAAGGTGAGATTTGGATTAATGGATTTTTCCGAGTGAGAAAATGTAATTTAGCCGGAAGTACCAGCTCAAGTCTGTCCGGTACTGCGTATGAGAAAATAAAACTATAGAAATACTTAGAGAAATATTTAGAATAGAAAATCGAACACTTATTTTAAAAGTTTTGGCCTGAGGTTGGGCCAAACTAACCAAGAATACAAACCAGTTGGACCAGGCCCAAGTTGGGCCCAACCTTAACATATATAAGCCTCAATCAAAGGCAACTCATCCTTATTTCATCACTTTGAGAGGAAGAGTGCAGCTGAGATTTAGAGAAGAAGAAGAACACAGAATACTATTCATCTTCTTCTTCCTTGGACCATATCTCACTCTCAGAAGCTCTTATTGGCATGCTGTTTGCAACCACGCGAAGCTTTCGTCGAGATCTTCATTTCCATTCAAACAAAGTTGGTAAGAAACTCAAATTTTTAGCTCTATTCCTCTGCCTTATGTCAAAATCGAAAATAGTTTTTGGGTATTGAGATTCTTTGTGATTTTGTTGTTTAGGTGTAATCTAGCTTGGATGATAAGTGGTTTCACCACAAGATTCATTGGAAAAGATAAAGTATCACTAAACCCTTATGTTTAGTTGAATATTAAGAGCCCTAGTGTTAATTTTGGAACTTGTATAGTATTAGATTGAGAATGTATGTTGATTGGAGTTGAATTGAAGAATTGGAGTGCTTGAGATTGATATATTGCGGCTGAGACTTGTTGATTTTGGTTTGGAAGATTGGAAAGCTTGTGGAAGAGGTTTTTGGTGTTTTGTTCTTGGGAGAAAATCGGCCAAAGTATGGTTTCAGTTTCCTTTAGTTAATATGTAATGTTGTGTGAAACTTAGGCTAGTGGACCTTAAGATAGGATTGAATTGCATGAATTGTATGAATTGGTTAATTATTGTTGAGTATTGCGAATGTAGTTTGGTTGGTGTGGATATGAATGTGTATGCTTGAGATTATTCTGATGATATGGAGTTTGATGATGATTGATGGTAATAAGATATATGATTAATTGAATGAAATTTGAATAGGCTATGAGAGTGAAATGAAATGATTGAGGATTGTTGGAATTGTGAATGCATGAATGGAGGATTGCTGAAAAAGGTTGATACGTGGAAATTTATTGTTGGACTTGGAAATTGTGGTTTGAATGGGCTAATAGATTGATAAATTGAATTATTTAGGTGTTTGAATGCTTGAACAATGATTGAGGAGTGCTTGGTATTGATTTTGGGTGTTTTGGTCTGGTAAAATATTTGTTTTGGTTTGAGAGTTTTGAAAACTAGAGGACTTTGCAAATTTTGGTAAAAACCTATTTTTGACTAACTTCAACGGGCCATTGATGAGATGACTTTTGTGTGGTTTAGAATTTCACAAATGAAATCTCGTTGCAATATAGTTTCTAAACCAATAATAGTCCTTTCATACAAAAATTTGTTTGTCACAAGTACAAACCCCTAAATCTATAAATCGAAGTATCCAAACCTTGGGTCATTCTCCCTAGAAATTGTAACAAAGTGACTTGTTATTGGTTATGAGGTATATTTTTGGGGTTTTGGATAAGAAACATGAAAAGTAAATGGCAATGAAAATAAACTAACAACTAAAAATGTCTTGGCAAGGTTTGGTGGTCAAGGATCTCTATCCTAATCACTAACCACAACATGAGAATTGGCAAGGACCAACCCCACTAAGTTAACCCCTAACTAATAAAGGAAAGTCAAGTGAGCTATGTCAATCCAAGTCCATAAGTCCTAGTTCTCCACCAAATCAATTAGTGAGATCTAGAGTTAATGGCTCCCAATCATCAATCACTTGGACATTAGTAACTCAAGAGTTCCTAAGTTACCTTCCCAAGCCAAGAGCACTAAAATTCTAATCTAAAATCCAACCAAGCATTTCATCAAACACTTGGAAGGCACAAAAGAAAAGCATAGTAAAATATCAAGGAAAGTAAATCTGCACTACTCAATTGCAAGGAATTAAACAACAACAAATCAAATCAACAATAAAGGAACATGAATCATAAATTGCATTGAAAGAGAGATAGAAGAACAAAAGTGCATCAACATAAAAGTAGAGAATTACATGAATTAAATGCAAAACTAGAGAGGAAAGTTAGAAGAAGAAGAATTGCAAAAGGAAAAGTAAATCAAAGCATGAAATTAACCTAGATCTAAGAATTTCTAATCTAGATCTAACCTACTCCTAATTCTAGAGAGAAGAGAGAGCTTCTCTCTCTAGAAACTAGCTAAAAGCATGTGAAAACTAAAATAAAACTAAACTACTGACTAGATGTCTCATCCCTCTTCAATCCTTGGTTCAAATAGCATCAGAAATGAGTTGGATTGGGCCCACAAGGCTTTAGAATTTGCTGGCCACGTATTGCTTTAAGTGGATCATATGGCAGCAACGATGTGTGCACGTACAGTGCACGTACGCATCACTATACGTGTAGCAACTATGGTAAGTCTTATATTGTTTCGAAGCCCCAGATGTTAGCTTTCCAACGCAACTAGAACTTCATCATTTGGACCTCTGTAGCTCAAGTTATGGTCGATTAAGTGCAAAGAGGTTGGCTTGACAGCTTTTGCGATTCCTTCATTTCTTCATGAGTTCTCCATTTTTACATGCTTTTCCTTCATTCCCTTGATCCAATCTTTGCCTCCTAAATATGAAATCACTTAACAAACATATCAAGGCATCTAATGGGATCAAAGGTAAATCAAGATTAAACAATTAAGGGCCTAAAAAACATGTTTTCACACTTAAGCACAAATTAGGAGACAATCATGAAACCATGCTATTTCATTGGATGGGAAAAGATGATAAAATCCCCCTAAAATCAATACAAGATAAACCCTAAATATGGGGTTTATCAACCTTCCCACACTTAAACCAAGCATGTCCTCATGCTTAAACCAAGAGAAAGCAAAGGGGTATCAACATTTATTCAATGAAATGTAACTAAATGCAACCTAAACTATATGCAACTATCTACATGAATGGAATTGCTTGGTCAAAATAAATCAATGTCCAAGAAGCATATATGCACAAGGGCTAAAGGTATTAGCAACCATTTCAAACCACAATTGAATTGAGCTATTAAATATTTTTACAAACTTGCATGAAGAATGATGATCATAGGTGAAAACATGTAATTGAGCATCAAACCCTCACTGGATGTGTTTGCACTCTATTCGCTCAAGTGTTTAGGGTTGATTCACTCAATTCTCCCCTAATCATGCTTTCTAAGATTTGTTTTTCTTCTAACAATTAACATTTATTTCATGCACGCATACAATTATCATGAGGTCTTTCTCTTAGGTTGTAATGGGGCTAGGGTCAAGGTAGGATGCATATTTGGTTAAGTGAGCTTGAAATTTGAATCTTTGATAAGCTTAGACTTCCCACCTAACCCATGACATCCTATGCACTTCAAAACTAACCTAACTACCCATTTTTCACTTTTTACATATTCATGCATTTTCTTTTTCATTTCACAACACTTATGCATTGATTTTATTGAGCTTTACTTTGGGGCATTTTGTCCCCTTTTTATTCTTTTTCTTTTTTTTCTGTCTTTTTTTCTATATACTTTTTTTCTTTTTTTTTCTTTTGTTTTTCTCATTTTCTTCTTTCTATATACAAGAACATCAATGCATAAGGTTTTACATTTGATTAATACATGAGCATGTACCCAATTCCCAGCAATTTCAATAAAAATACCTTTTTATTCACCCAATATCCCAAGTTTTCCCACACTTTAATGATACTCACACACACTAGCCTAAGCTAATCAAAGATCCAAATAAAAGACATTTATTATTTTTCGCTTTAAGGCTTGTAATATGCTAAATTAAGAACAAAGTGGGTTAATCGTAGGCTCAAATTGGCTAACAATGGAAGATTAGAGGTAAGGCTGTTTGGGTAAGTGAGCTACATGAAATGATGGCCTCAATCATATAAATGCATGAATACACAAAATAATGGATATAAAAAATCGAACAAATCAAAGATTGCAATCATAGAAAGAGAATAATGCACACAAGAAGGGAAAATAAGTGGTTATAAGATGTAACTACACCATTAGGCTCAAATCTCACAAGCTTGTGTTCTTAGCTCAAAAACATGATCCACAATATATATATGATTCAAGCAATTTTTATGAAAAGTTTTCACTCAAATCAATTGAGGTGCCCTATAGAAAATTTTCTCGAAAAATTTCATTATTTTGACTAAGCTTATTGTGTATATGTATGCAAAAATAAGAAAATGCAAGTAAAAATCCTAAAAACCTATAAATGAAATGCAAAAGTGTTGGAATTAGAAATTTGTCACCTAAAATCGCCGATCGGTCGGACGACCTCCCCACACTTAAAAGTTTGCACCGTCCTCGGTGCACTCAAAGATGAACAAGGGGGTATGGCGACTTTCCGAGTTGCTACATTCAGCTGGTAGATCAACCATTTGCTGCATGTTCTTTTTTTCGCTTTCATTTTTGCTTGTGGTGCATTAATAATGAAAAATAAAAATATAACACCATAAGATGAGAGAACACAAAAAAAATAAGGAAGCATACATTGTTGGAATGAGGTAATAATCACTAGAATTGAGTGAGTGAATTAGTATGACATTAATCACAAAAAGGAATGTGAGTCCTAAATTAGGCACCTTTTAGAACACACATTATCATAAAAGTGATGTCACAAAAGAAGCATGCACTTCACTTATCCTAGTGTGCTTGAGATGCTTTAAGTAAACTTGTGAGGTAAAACAAGCATTAAAGAAGCATGAAGGCATTCAAGCTATAAGCATATGGATGCATATGATCATGAAATACAATGCATTAAGAGAAATGCACAACATCCAATATCAAGAGATTGCCTAATCAAAGAATAGGGTGCAAATCACATGGTGGCCAAATCATGCCATTCAAGAAGAGTTACAAGCTCGAAGGCAATTCTCATCACTTGGTATTCTTAAAAGGTAAGCATGAAAATCTCAAAACCAAGTAGCAAAAGATAACCTCAATAATAAGTAGCAATATATGGGAAACAAGACGAACAATCCAACACTTATAATGGAAAAGAGAAAAAGAAATGAAAACTAAACCAACTATCTAATCAACTAACTAACTAAAACAAATTGTTATCAATGGTGTTTAGAAGTGTTGGATGAGTGGTAGGAGAAGGGAAGAAGAAAGGGGGAAGGAAAGAAATGGAAAGAGGAGAAGAAAAGAGATGTGTTGAAGGAAGAACATCCGTGCGTACGCGCGCATGGCGCGTACGAGCGCGGATGGTGGTGCAATGGACGCGACGCGTACGCGCACATGGTGCGTGCGTGCGGATGGCTTATTTCGAGAGTGACGCGTACGCGTCATGTGCGCGTCCGCACGAGTTGGTTTGTGCGAAAGGCACAATGCTAGCGCAGCGTTCGCATAACTCTCGGATTTTTGGCTTGGGGGTGGAATTTCTCAATCCACGTATACGCGTACATGGCGCGGGGGGGGGGGGCTTTTTTTTTTTTCCGAGAGTGACACGTACGCGTCATGTACGCGTACGCGCGAGTGGTTTTGTGCCAAAGGCACAATGCTAGCGCAACGTTCGCACAACTCTCGGGTTTTTGGCTTGGGGTGGAATTTCTCAATCCACGCGTATGCGCACATGGCGTGTGCGCGCGGATAGGCAAAAATGCTTGATGCACGCGTACACGCGCAGTGCGCGTACGCGCGGATGGTGCTCTTTTTTTTTTCAAAATTTTTCTATGTTTTTGCACCAATCCAAGCATTCTAAACCTCTAAACAGCTACCAAAACACCATAAAACCTTATTTATCATACTAAACTACCAATTATACTCAACAAATCAACCAAAAACATGAATTTAAACTAATTACTAATATGTACAAAAAGAGAAAATGAAAAGAAGTTACCATGGTGGGGTGTCTCCCACCTAGCACTTTTGTTTATTCTCCTTAAGTTGGACTTATGGGGAGCTCCTCTTAAGGCGGCTTGTGCTTGAAACCATCCTTGAACACCCACCAATGCTTGCATTTCCAATGAACTTCCTTCTTCAAGTTCAATTCTCCCAAGCTTTGATGGAGTTCTTCATAGACTATGGGCTCCTAAAGTTGACCCTCATGTATGCCGGGATCCCATATCTTGTTTCTACGCCCATCTTTGAGTTGATTATCATTATTCCACTTGGGTGGAACAATCTTGGAATTCTCATTTAAGCAACCAAACAACATCCTAGACCCAAGCAATCTAGTTCTACACCAACCATTGCAATTAAGCTTTGAACGTGTAGCCATCATGAACCTAGAATGATATTTCCAACCACTAGCCATCTCCCTTTTGCTCTTAAAGCCACAAATATATCTAAGTTGACCATCCATCTCAAGCAAACCATATTCAAGGGGAATAATAAAGCTTGAGTATAAGAAATTTACCCACTTTAATGAAAGAATGGATGGTGGTGACTTGGAAAGAGGTATCTCCAATGTGCTAGCAAGCTTTACTCCCTTATGTTCTTCCTTGGTTGTCTCCACCTCTTTACAAACTTCTTCAACTTCAATCCTTTGTTCATCAATTTCATCTAACTCTTCTCTGTCACTCAAATCATAGATGGGAGGTTGAGAAAATCTACCTCCACATTGCTTTCCATCTTATTGGAAGAAGGTTCTTCAAATTCAAAGGATTCACCACCAAGAGGGTTGGATGCATGATCTTCATCACCAAGGGAACTCAATCCTTGCTTCATTCCCTCCAAGTCTTTATTCAAGAATTGTTTTGGAGGTTGTTCACTCTCCTCCTCAACATCAAATTCAATCTTCTTGGAGAGGTTCTCTTCAACTCTAGGTTCCCGAGGTTTCGCATCTCCTAAGTCTTCAACCACTTATTCCTTTTCTTCAATGATCATAGGCTTCTCAAATTGTTCTAACACAAAATAACATCTCTCATTTTCCACCGGAGTTTCCAATCTCTCCTTCATGCTAGGCTTTTCAATTAATTCTCCACATGTGACCATGGGAGTGCTTTGAGTTCTCAAGCATTGGGAGGCTAAAGTGCTCACTACCTTGGTCAAGGTAGCCACAAATTCTAGTGTCTCCCTTTGCATTTCTCCTTGCCCTTGAAGTATAAGGCTAAAGATTTCATCCATTGAGGATTGGAGTGTGTAGGAGGGTTCAATGTCTTGGAGAATAGGTTCATAATAGGAAGGTGGTTCTTCTTGGTAAAAATGTGGTGGTGTGTATTGAGGTGGTTCTTGGGAGTATTGATATTGTGGTGGTTCCATGTATGGCTCATGTGGTTCAAAAGGTGGTTGGTAAGATGGATATGGATTAGGGTCATATGGAAGTGCTTGGTGAAAAGAGGCTTGTGAGTATGGTTGAGGTTCATCTTGAGGATATGGCTCATAGGCATATGGTGGTGGTTCTTGAAAGTCACAAGGAGATTCACCATAGCCATTGGATTGGTATGCATCATAGAATGGCTCTTCTTCACAGTGCATTGGTGGAGGTTGTTGCCATGAAGATTGATCATATACATATGGCTCCTCCCACCTTTGGTTATCCCATCCTTGATACACATTCTCATTATAGTCCTCATTTCCTACAACATAGTGAGAACCAAACTCATAGCCAAAGTGAGAATTCATGATAGCAAGAGAAAATGAAAATAAAATCAAATAAGAAACAAAGGAAACCAAATCCTAAAACTAGCAAGAACTAACAAAGAAGCAAAAGGCAAACATATTCACACTATTCACATATATACAATAACCAATAACACAACACCATTGCAATTCCCCGGCAACGGCGCCATTTTGATGAGATGACTTTTGTGTGGTCTAGAATTTCACAAATGAAATCTCGTTGCAATATAGTTTCTAAACCAACAATAGTCCTTTCATACAAAAATTTGTTTGTCACAAGTACAAACTCCTAAAATCTATAAACCGAAGGATTCAAACCTCGAGTCGTTCTCCCTAGGAATTACAACAAAGTGTCTTGTTATTGGTTATGAGGTATGTTTTTGGGGTTTTGGATAAGAAACATGAAAAGTAAATGGCAATGAAAATAAACTAACAACTAAAAAGGTCTTGGCAAGGTTTGGTGGTCAAGGATCTCTATCCTAATCACTAACCACAACATGAGAATTGGCAAGGACCAACCCCACTAAGTTAACCCCTAACTAATAAAGGAAAGTCAAGTGAGCTATGTCAATCCAAGTCCATAAGTCCTAGTTCTCCACCAAATCAATTAGTGAGATATAGAGTTAATGGCTCCCAATTGTCAATCACTTGGACATTAGTAACTCAAGAGTTCCTAAGTTACCTTCCCAAGCCAAGAGCACTAAAATTCTAATCTAAAATCTAACCAAGCATTTCATCAAACACTTGGAAGGAACAAAAGAAAAGCATAGTAAAATAGCAAGGAAAGTAAATCTACACTACTCAATTGCAAGGAATTAAACAACAACAAATCAAATCAACAATAAAGGAACATGAATCATAAATTGCATTGAAAGAGAGATAGAAGAACAAAAGTGCATCAACATAAAAGTAGAAAATTACATGAATTAAATGCTAAACTAGAGAGAGGAAAGGTAGAAGAAGAAGAATTGCAACAGAAAAAGTAAATCAAAGCATGAAATTAACCTAGATCTAATCTACTCCTAATTCTAGAGAGAAGAGAGAGCTTCTCTCTCTAGAAACTAGCTAAAAGCATGTGAAAACTAAAATAAAACTAAACTA
Organism: Arachis ipaensis; assembly: GCF_000816755.2. Classification (NCBI taxonomy): domain Eukaryota; kingdom Viridiplantae; phylum Streptophyta; class Magnoliopsida; order Fabales; family Fabaceae; genus Arachis; species Arachis ipaensis. The sequence continues at coordinate 94,346,948 of NC_029791.2, read as the reverse complement.
ATGACTAGATGTCTCATCCCTCTTCAATCCTTGGGTCAAATAGCATCAAAAATGAGTTGGATTGGGCCCACAAGGCTTTAGAATTCGCTGGCCACGTATTGCTTTAACTGGATCATATGGAGCAACAATGCGTGTGCATACAGTGCACGTACGCATCACCATACGTGTAGCAACTATGGCAAATCTTATTTTGTTTTGAAGCCCCAGATGTTAGCTTTCCAACGCAACTGGAACTGTATCATTTGGACCTTTGTAGCTCAAGTTATGGTCGATTAAGTGCGAAGAGGTTGGCTTGATAGCTTTTGCAATTCCTTCATTTCTTCATCAGTTCTCCATTTTTACATGCTTTTCCTTCATTCCCTTGATCCAATCTTTGCCTCCTAAATATGAAATTATTTAACAAATATATCAAGGCATCTAGTGGGATCAAAGGTAAATCAAGATTAAATAATTAAGGGCCTAAATATCATGTTTTCACACTTAAGCACAAATGAGGAGACAATCATGAAACCATGCTATTTCATTGGTTAAATGTGGGAAAAGATGATAAAATTCCCCTAAAATCAATACAAGATAAACCCTAAATATAGGGTTTATCAGCCATAAGTTGCTATCTAGATCCCTAAATTTTGTGAAACTTATTTTGAATGAAAATTTGGACCGTGTAGTTTATGTCGTTCGATGAACGGATGAAAAATGATTTTTAATGCAAAAGTTATGCGCGTTTGAAGTTTGGTGTTAAAAATTGAATTCTATAGCAAAACAGTTTTTCTGAAAAATTTGAGACATGCGTACGCAAGTATGGGCCTTTACCAGTACTTATGCGTACGCGACACTGGGATGCATATGCCAATCTGCCTTTTTTTTACACTCACGCGTACACGGCTAATGGCATGCGTACTCGAGAACCCATTTCTGCCCCATAAGCTCACATACACGGATGGTGCTTGCGTAACACTCATGCGAATGTGGAAATAGGCATGCATACGCATGACCTGTATTTTGCTGAAAATGTGTTTTTTGAGTTTTTAAGTACTCCTCTAGCTTTCTAAACCTATGTAATGACTAGTTAGGATCCCCTAGCTAATATTTAGGCTTTGGGACAAGGGAGAGTACAATGAGTGAACTTCATTGGATATTTTCTATTATAAGATTAGAGATGGTGACTTAGGCATAGGAAGTTCTGTAGATGGAATAACTAGAGCAAATTGGCAGAGTGTTGCGTTTATAATGAATTGAAAAGATTGACAGATTAAGGTTGTTGAAACTGATGAGAATAAGAGGTAATCACTGAACTTGACATATATTCTGGTATACTATGATTGGCAAGTTGCTACGCGTCTGGCAAGGAAGGTGGTTAATCCCACTTGTCGAGGTTGCGGCACCGGTGTAAGGACAGTGATTAATCCCGCTTACATTGAGATGTGGGGTCTGAGGCAGTGTCCTGCCTGCATCCTTTTTGGTTACAAGAGTGTGCTCGGGCACTATATCACGTAAGAATGTGCTAGGGAACTATATCCCAAGGCGCAATTTATATATGTGACAGAAAGGCAATATCCCGAGGGGATGTGTTGGGTTGGCAGTTGAACCGACAAGTGATATCATGGCTAATAGGATAGGCATTCATCATATACATTTTTATGTGTTTGTTTGCTTTGTTTACTTGTATTGTGCCAACATTTCTATAACATGCTTAATTGCTAATTGGATTACTTGTGGTATATGCTATGTACTTGTGTTTTACTTACTTGCATCTATATGTGCTTTTTGCTGGGATTGAGGAGGTTCGGTAGGTGGTGGCAATGGGATCGCATGGAGCATAGGTTGGCGAAGGCTGTGGGATAGTGATGTTCTATAGAATAGAAAATCCTTAAGTTAGATGACCTTTTTTAGTTTAAGATTTTATTATAAGTTGAATTTTATATCGGTTTGAAGTTCTAGGATTGCCTTTAGCTTTCCGGAACCTTATATCTTATCTATTGGGAACTATTACCATACTGAGAAACCCGGGTTCTCATACCATAAGTTGTTGTTGTTTTTCATATGTAAGTCGCAACCCACCTCAGTGAGTTTGTGGATGGTGACAAAGTGCAGGGTGGCTCGAGTTTTATATTTTGTTTATTTTGTTATAGTACATCTCTCCTTTGATTACTGTACTTTGATGCCTTAGAGGCTTAAACTTTGAGAGGCAGGATGTATCTACTTTTATCAAAACTTCTATTGTATACCTGGTTTAACTGGTCGGCCTAAACTCTGAGGGCTGCGACTAGTTCC